>NC_059452.1:45658847-45958847 GCF_905237065.1 Salmo salar
CCTTACTGTTATGACCTTACTGTGGTATGAAGACCAGCTCTACTGTTATAACCTTACTGTTATGACCTTACTGTGGTATGAAGACCAGCTCTACTGTTATGACCTTACTGTGGTATGAAGACCAGCTCTACTGTTATAACCTTACTGTGGTATGAAGACCAGTTCTACTGTTATAACCTTACTGTGGTATGAAGACCAGCTCTACTGTTATGACCTTACTGTGGTATGAAGACCAGCTCTACTGTTATGACCTTACTGTGGTATGAAGACCAGCTCTACTGTTATGACCTTACTGTGGTATGAAGACTAGCTCTACTGTTATGACCTTACTGTTATAAACTTACTGTGGTATGAAGACCAGCTCTACTGTTATGACCTTACTGTGGTATGAAGACCAGCTCTACTGTTATGACCTTACTGTTATGACCTTACTGTGGTATGAAGACCAGCTCTACTGTTATGACCTTACTGTGGTATGAAGACCAGCTCTACTGTTATGACCTTACTGTGGTATGAAGACCAGCTCTACTGTTATGACCTTACTGTGGTATGAAGACCAGTTCTACTGTTATAACCTTACTGTGGTATGAAGACCAGCTCTACTGTTATGACCTTACTGTTTAACCTTACTTGGTATGAAGACCAGCTCTACTGTTATGACCTTACTGTGGTATGAAGACCAGCTCTACTGTTATGACCTTACTGTGGTATGAAGACCAGCTCTACTGTTATGACCTTACTGTGGTATGAAGACCAGCTCTACTGTTATGACCTTACTGTGGTATGAAGACCAGCTCTACTGTTATGACCTTACTGTGGTATGAAGACCAGCTCTACTGTTATGACCTTACTGTGGTATGAAGACCAGCTCTACTGTTATGACCTTACTGTGGTATGAAGACCAGCTCTACTGTTATGACCTTACTGTGGTATGAAGACCAGCTCTACTGTTATGACCTTACTGTGGTATGAAGACCAGCTCTACTGTTATGACCTTACTGTGGTATGAAGACCAGCTCTACTGTTATGACCTTACTGTGGTATGAAGACCAGCTCTACTGTTATGACCTTACTGTGGTATGAAGACCAGCTCTACTGTTATGACCTTACTGTGGTATGAAGACCAGTTCTACTGTTATGACCTTACTGTGGTATGAAGACCAGCTCTACTGTTATGACCTTACTGTGGTATGAAGACCAGCTCTACTGTTATGACCTTACTGTGGTATGAAGACCAGCTCTACTGTTATGACCTTACTGTGGTATGAAGACCAGTTCTACTGTTATGACCTTACTGTGGTATGAAGACCAGCTCTACTGTTATGACCTTACTGTGGTATGAAGACCAGTTCTACTGTTATGACCTTACTGTGGTATGAAGACCAGCTCTACTGTTATGACCTTACTGTGGTATGAAGACCAGCTCTACTGTTATGACCTTACTGTGGTATGAAGACCAGCTCTACTGTTATGACCTTACTGTGGTATGAAGACCAGCTCTACTGTTATGACCTTACTGTTATAACCTTACTGTGGTATGAAGACCAGCTCTACTGTTATGACCTTACTGTGGTATGAAGACCAGCTCTACTGTTATGACCTTACTGTGGTATGAAGACCAGCTCTACTGTTATGACCTTACTGTGGTATGAAGACCAGCTCTACTGTTATAACCTTACTGTGGTATGAAGACCAGCTCTACTGTTATGACCTTACTGTGGTATGAAGACCAGCTCTACTGTTATGACCTTACTGTGGTATGAAGACCAGCTCTACTGTTATGACCTTACTGTGGTATGAAGACTAGCTCTACTGTTATGACCTTACTGTTATAAACTTACTGTCGTATGAAGACCAGCTCTACTGTTATGACCTTACTGTGGTATGAAGACCAGCTCTACTGTTATGACCTTACTGTGGTATGAAGACCAGCTCTACTGTTATGACCTTACTGTGGTATGAAGACCAGCTCTACTGTTATGACCTTACTGTTATGACCTTACTGTGATATGAAGACCAGCTCTACTGTTATGACCTTACTGTGGTATGAAGACCAGCTCTACTGTTATGACCTTACTGTGGTATGAAGACCAGCTCTACTGTTATAACCTTACTGTGGTATGAAGACCAGCTCTACTGTTATAACCTTACTGTGGTATGAAGACCAGCTCTACTGTTATGACCTTACTGTGGTATGAAGACCAGCTCTACTGTTATGACCTTACTGTGGTATGAAGACCAGCTCTACTGTTATGACCTTACTGTGGTATGAAGACCAGCTCTACTGTTATGACCTTACTGTGGTATGAAGACCAGCTCTACTGTTATGACCTTACTGTTATAACCTTACTGTGGTATGAAGACCAGCTCTACTGTTATGACCTTACTGTTATAACCTTACTGTGGTATGAAGACCAGCTCTACTGTTATGACCTTACTGTGGTATGAAGACCAGCTCTACTGTTATGACCTTACTGTGGTATGAAGACCAGCTCTACTGTTATAACCTTACTGTGGTATGAAGACCAGCTCTACTGTTATGACCTTACTGTGGTATGAAGACCAGCTCTACTGTTATGACCTTACTGTGGTATGAAGACCAGCTCTACTGTTATGACCTTACTGTGGTATGAAGACCAGCTCTACTGTTATGACCTTACTGTTATAAACTTACTGTGGTATGAAGACCAGCTCTACTGTTATGACCTTACTGTGGTATGAAGACCAGCTCTACTGTTATGACCTTACTGTGGTATGAAGACCAGTTCTACTGTTATGACCTTACTGTGGTATGAAGACCAGCTCTACTGTTATAACCTTACTGTGGTATGAAGACCAGCTCTACTGTTATGACCTTACTGTGGTATGAAGACCAGCTCTACTGTTATGACCTTACTGTTATAACCTTACTGTGGTATGAAGACCAGCTCTACTGTTATGACCTTACTGTTATGACCTTACTGTGGTATGAAGACCAGTTCTACTGTTATGACCTTACTGTGGTATGAAGACCAGTTCTACTATTATGACCTTACTGTGGTATGAAGACCAGTTCTACTGTTATGACCTTACTGTGGTATGAAGACCAGCTCTACTGTTATGACCTTACTGTGGTATGAAGACCAGCTCTACTGTTATGACCTTACTGTGGTATGAAGACCAGCTCTACTGTTATGACCTTACTGTGGTATGAAGACCAGCTCTACTGTTATGACCTTACTGTGGTATGAAGACCAGCTCTACTGTTATGACCTTACTGTGGTATGAAGACCAGCTCTACTGTTATGACCTTACTGTGGTATGAAGACCAGCTCTACTGTTATGACCTTACTGTGGTATGAAGACCAGCTCTACTGTTATGACCTTACTGTGGTATGAAGACCAGCTCTACTGTTATGACCTTACTGTGGTATGAAGACCAGCTCTACTGTTATGACCTTACTGTGGTATGAAGACCAGCTCTACTGTTATGACCTTACTGTGGTATGAAGACCAGTTCTACTGTTATGACCTTACTGTGGTATGAAGACCAGCTCTACTGTTATAACCTTACTGTGGTATGAAGACCAGTTCTACTGTTATGACCTTACTGTGGTATGAAGACCAGCTCTACTGTTATGACCTTACTGTGGTATGAAGACCAGCTCTACTGTTATGACCTTACTGTTATAACCTTACTGTGGTATGAAGACCAGCTCTACTGTTATGACCTTACTGTGGTATGAAGACCAGCTCTACTGTTATGACCTTACTGTGGTATGAAGACCAGCTCTACTGTTATGACCTTACTGTGGTATGAAGACCAGCTCTACTGTTATGACCTTACTGTGGTATGAAGACCAGCTCTACTGTTATGACCTTACTGTTATAACCTTACTGTGGTATGAAGACCAGCTCTACTGTTATGACCTTACTGTGGTATGAAGACCAGCTCTACTGTTATGACCTTACTGTGGTATGAAGACCAGCTCTACTGTTATGACCTTACTGTGGTATGAAGACCAGCTCTACTGTTATAACCTTACTGTGGTATGAAGACCAGCTCTACTGTTATGACCTTACTGTGGTATGAAGACCAGCTCTACTGTTATGACCTTACTGTTATGACCTTACTGTGGTATGAAGACCAGCTCTACTGTTATGACCTTACTGTTATGACCTTACTGTGGTATGAAGACCAGCTCTACTGTTATGACCTTACTGTGGTATGAAGACCAGCTCTACTGTTATAACCTTACTGTGGTATGAAGACCAGCTCTACTGTTATGACCTTACTGTGGTATGAAGACCAGCTCTACTGTTATGACCTTACTGTGGTATGAAGACCAGCTCTACTGTTATGACCTTACTGTGGTATGAAGACCAGCTCTACTGTTATGACCTTACTGTGGTATGAAGACCAGCTCTACTGTTATGACCTTACTGTGGTATGAAGACCAGCTCTACTGTTATGACCTTACTGTGGTATGAAGACCAGCTCTACTGTTATGACCTTACTGTGGTATGAAGACCAGCTCTACTGTTATGACCTTACTGTGGTATGAAGACCAGCTCTACTGTTATGACCTTACTGTGGTATGAAGACCAGCTCTACTGTTATGACCTTACTGTGGTATGAAGACCAGCTCTACTGTTATAACCTTACTGTGGTATGAAGACCAGCTCTACTGTTATGACCTTACTGTGGTATGAAGACCAGCTCTACTGTTATGACCTTACTGTGGTATGAAGACCAGCTCTACTGTTATGACCTTACTGTTATGACCTTACTGTGGTATGAAGACCAGCTCTACTGTTATGACCTTACTGTGGTATGAAGACCAGCTCTACTGTTATGACCTTACTGTGGTATGAAGACCAGCTCTACTGTTATGACCTTACTGTGGTATGAAGACCAGCTCTACTGTTATGACCTTACTGTGGTATGAAGACCAGCTCTACTGTTATGACCTTACTGTTATAACTTACTGTGGTATGAAGACCAGCTCTACTGTTATGACCTTACTGTGGTATGAAGACCAGCTCTACTGTTATGACCTTACTGTGGTATGAAGACCAGCTCTACTGTTATGACCTTACTGTGGTATGAAGACCAGCTCTACTGTTATAACCTTACTGTGGTATGAAGACCAGCTCTACTGTTATGACCTTACTGTGGTATGAAGACCAGCTCTACTGTTATGACCTTACTGTTATAACCTTACTGTGGTATGAAGACCAGCTCTACTGTTATGACCTTACTGTTATACCTTACTGTGGTATGAAGACCAGCTCTACTGTTATGACCTTACTGTGGTATGAAGACCAGTTCTACTGTTATGACCTTACTGTGGTATGAAGACCAGCTCTACTGTTATGACCTTACTGTGGTATGAAGACCAGCTCTACTGTTATGACCTTACTGTGGTATGAAGACCAGCTCTACTGTTATGACCTTACTGTGGTATGAAGACCAGCTCTACTGTTATGACCTTACTGTTTAACTTACTGTGGTATGAAGACCAGCTCTACTGTTATGACCTTACTGTGGTATGAAGACCAGCTCTACTGTTATGACCTTACTGTGGTATGAAGACCAGCTCTACTGTTATGACCTTACTGTGGTATGAAGACCAGCTCTACTGTTATTACCTTACTGTTATGACCTTACTGTGGTATGAAGACCAGCTCTACTGTTATGACCTTACTGTGGTATGAAGACCAGCTCTACTGTTATGACCTTACTGTGGTATGAAGACCAGTTCTACTGTTATAACCTTACTGTGGTATGAAGACCAGCTCTACTGTTATAACCTTACTGTGGTATGAAGACCAGCTCTACTGTTATGACCTTACTGTGGTATGAAGACCAGCTCTACTGTTATGACCTTACTGTGGTATGAAGACCAGCTCTACTGTTATGACCTTACTGTGGTATGAAGACCAGCTCTACTGTTATGACCTTACTGTGGTATGAAGACCAGCTCTACTGTTATGACCTTACTGTTATAACCTTACTGTGGTATGAAGACCAGCTCTACTGTTATGACCTTACTGTTATAACCTTACTGTGGTATGAAGACCAGCTCTACTGTTATGACCTTACTGTGGTATGAAGACCAGCTCTACTGTTATGACCTTACTGTGGTATGAAGACCAGTTCTACTGTTATAACCTTACTGTGGTATGAAGACCAGCTCTACTGTTATGACCTTACTGTGGTATGAAGACCAGCTCTACTGTTATGACCTTACTGTGGTATGAAGACCAGCTCTACTGTTATGACCTTACTGTGGTATGAAGACTAGCTCTACTGTTATGACCTTACTGTTATAAACTTACTGTGGTATGAAGACCAGCTCTACTGTTATGACCTTACTGTGGTATGAAGACCAGCTCTACTGTTATGACCTTACTGTGGTATGAAGACCAGCTCTACTGTTATGACCTTACTGTTATAACCTTACTGTGGTATGAAGACCAGCTCTACTGTTATGACCTTACTGTTATGACCTTACTGTGGTATGAAGACCAGCTCTACTGTTATGACCTTACTGTGGTATGAAGACCAGCTCTACTGTTATGACCTTACTGTGGTATGAAGACCAGTTCTACTGTTATAACCTTACTGTGGTATGAAGACCAGCTCTACTGTTATGACCTTACTGTGGTATGAAGACCAGCTCTACTGTTATGACCTTACTGTTATAACCTTACTGTGGTATGAAGACCAGCTCTACTGTTATGACCTTACTGTGGTATGAAGACCAGTTCTACTGTTATAACCTTAATGTTATGACCTTACTGTGGTATGAAGACCAGTTCTACTGTTATAACCTTACTGTTATGACCTTACTGTGGTATGAAGACCAGTTCTACTGTTATGACCTTACTGTATAACCTTACTGTGGTATGAAGACCAGCTCTACTGTTATGACCTTACTGTGGTATGAAGACCAGCTCTACTGTTATGACCTTACTGTGGTATGAAGACCAGCTCTACTGTTATGACCTTACTGTGGTATGAAGACCAGCTCTACTGTTATGACCTTACTTTAACTGTGGTATGAAGACCAGCTCTACTGTTATGACCTTACTGTGGTATGAAGACCAGCTCTACTGTTATGACCTTACTGTGGTATGAAGACCAGCTCTACTGTTATGACCTTACTGTGGTATGAAGACCAGCTCTACTGTTATGACCTTACTGTGGTATGAAGACCAGTTCTACTGTTATGACCTTACTGTGGTATGAAGACCAGCTCTACTGTTATGACCTTACTGTGGTATGAAGACCAGCTCTACTGTTATGACCTTACTGTTATAACCTTACTGTGGTATGAAGACCAGCTCTACTGTTATGACCTTACTGTGGTATGAAGACCAGCTCTACTGTTATGACCTTACTGTTATGACCTTACTGTGGTATGAAGACCAGCTCTACTGTTATGACCTTACTGTGGTATGAAGACCAGTTCTACTGTTATGACCTTACTGTGGTATGAAGACCAGCTCTACTGTTATGACCTTACTGTGGTATGAAGACCAGCTCTACTGTTATGACCTTACTGTGGTATGAAGACCAGCTCTACTGTTATGACCTTACTGTGGTATGAAGACCAGCTCTACTGTTATGACCTTACTGTGGTATGAAGACCAGCTCTACTGTTATGACCTTACTGTTATAACCTTACTGTGGTATGAAGACCAGCTCTACTGTTATGACCTTACTGTTATAACCTTACTGTGGTATGAAGACCAGCTCTACTGTTATGACCTTACTGTGGTATGAAGACCAGCTCTACTGTTATGACCTTACTGTGGTATGAAGACCAGCTCTACTGTTATGACCTTACTGTGGTATGAAGACCAGCTCTACTGTTATGACCTTACTGTGGTATGAAGACTAGCTCTACTGTTATGACCTTACTGTTATAACCTTACTGTGGTATGAAGACCAGCTCTACTGTTATGACCTTACTGTGGTATGAAGACCAGCTCTACTGTTATGACCTTACTGTGGTATGAAGACCAGCTCTACTGTTATGACCTTACTGTGGTATGAAGACCAGCTCTACTGTTATGACCTTACTGTTATGACCTTACTGTGATATGAATACCAGTTCTACTGTTATGACCTTACTGTGGTATGAAGACCAGCTCTACTGTTATGACCTTACTGCGGTATGAAGACCAGTTCTACTGTTATAACCTTACTGTGGTATGAAGACCAGCTCTACTGTTATGACCTTACTGTTATAACCTTACTGTGGTATGAAGACCAGCTCTACTGTTATGACCTTACTGTGGTATGAAGACCAGCTCTACTGTTATGACCTTACTGTGGTATGAAGACCAGCTCTACTGTTATGACCTTACTGTGGTATGAAGACCAGCTCTACTGTTATGACCTTACTGTGGTATGAAGACCAGCTCTACTGTTATGACCTTACTGTGGTATGAAGACCAGTTCTACTGTTATGACCTTACTGTGGTATGAAGACCAGCTCTACTGTTATGACCTTACTGTGGTATGAAGACCAGCTCTACTGTTATGACCTTACTGTGGTATGAAGACCAGCTCTACTGTTATGACCTTACTGTGGTATGAAGACCAGCTCTACTGTTATGACCTTACTGTGGTATGAAGACCAGCTCTACTGTTATGACCTTACTGTGGTATGAAGACCAGCTCTACTGTTATGACCTTACTGTTATAACCTTACTGTGGTATGAAGACCAGCTCTACTGTTATGACCTTACTGTGGTATGAAGACCAGTTCTACTGTTATGACCTTACTGTGGTATGAAGACCAGCTCTACTGTTATGACCTTACTGTGGTATGAAGACCAGCTCTACTGTTATGACCTTACTGTGGTATGAAGACCAGCTCTACTGTTATGACCTTACTGTGGTATGAAGACCAGCTCTACTGTTATGACCTTACTGTGGTATGAAGACCAGCTCTACTGTTATGACCTTACTGTTATAACCTTACTGTGGTATGAAGACCAGCTCTACTGTTATGACCTTACTGTTATACCTTACTGTGGTATGAAGACCAGTTCTACTGTTATGACCTTACTGTGGTATGAAGACCAGCTCTACTGTTATGACCTTACTGTGGTATGAAGACCAGCTCTACTGTTATGACCTTACTGTGGTATGAAGACCAGCTCTACTGTTATGACCTTACTGTGGTATGAAGACCAGCTCTACTGTTATGACCTTACTGTGGTATGAAGACCAGCTCTACTGTTATGACCTTACTGTGGTATGAAGACCAGCTCTACTGTTATGACCTTACTGTGGTATGAAGACCAGCTCTACTGTTATGACCTTACTGTTATGACCTTACTGTGGTATGAAGACCAGCTCTACTGTTATGACCTTACTGTGGTATGAAGACCAGCTCTACTGTTATGACCTTACTGTGGTATGAAGACCAGCTCTACTGTTATGACCTTACTGTGGTATGAAGACCAGCTCTACTGTTATGACCTTACTGTGGTATGAAGACCAGCTCTACTGTTATGACCTTACTGTGGTATGAAGACCAGCTCTACTGTTATGACCTTACTGTTATAACCTTACTGTGGTATGAAGACCAGCTCTACTGTTATGACCTTACTGTTATAACTTTGTGGTATGAAGACCAGCTCTACTGTTATGACCTTACTGTGGTATGAAGACCAGCTCTACTGTTATGACCTTACTGTGGTATGAAGACCAGTTCTACTGTTATGACCTTACTGTGGTATGAAGACCAGCTCTACTGTTATGACCTTACTGTGGTATGAAGACCAGCTCTACTGTTATGACCTTACTGTGGTATGAAGACCAGCTCTACTGTTATGACCTTACTGTGGTATGAAGACCAGCTCTACTGTTATGACCTTACTGTTATGACCTTACTGTGGTATGAAGACCAGCTCTACTGTTATGACCTTACTGTGGTATGAAGACCAGTTCTACTGTTATAACCTTACTGTTATGACCTTACTGTGGTATGAAGACCAGTTCTACTGTTATAACCTTACTGTTATGACCTTACTGTGGTATGAAGACCAGCTCTACTGTTATGACCTTACTGTGGTATGAAGACCAGCTCTACTGTTATAACCTTACTGTGGTATGAAGACCAGCTCTACTGTTATGACCTTACTGTGGTATGAAGACCAGCTCTACTGTTATGACCTTACTGTGGTATGAAGACCAGCTCTACTGTTATGACCTTACTGTGGTATGAAGACTAGCTCTACTGTTATGACCTTACTGTTATAAACTTACTGTGGTATGAAGACCAGCTCTACTGTTATGACCTTACTGTGGTATGAAGACCAGCTCTACTGTTATGACCTTACTGTGGTATGAAGACCAGCTCTACTGTTATGACCTTACTGTGGTATGAAGACCAGCTCTACTGTTATGACCTTACTGTGGTATGAAGACCAGCTCTACTGTTATGACCTTACTGTTATGACCTTACTGTGATATGAAGACCAGCTCTACTGTTATGACCTTACTGTGGTATGAAGACCAGCTCTACTGTTATGACCTTACTGTGGTATGAAGACCAGCTCTACTGTTATAACCTTACTGTGGTATGAAGACCAGCTCTACTGTTATAACCTTACTGTGGTATGAAGACCAGCTCTACTGTTATGACCTTACTGTGGTATGAAGACCAGCTCTACTGTTATGACCTTACTGTGGTATGAAGACCAGCTCTACTGTTATGACCTTACTGTGGTATGAAGACCAGCTCTACTGTTATGACCTTACTGTGGTATGAAGACCAGCTCTACTGTTATGACCTTACTGTTATAACCTTACTGTGGTATGAAGACCAGCTCTACTGTTATGACCTTACTGTTATAACCTTACTGTGGTATGAAGACCAGCTCTACTGTTATGACCTTACTGTGGTATGAAGACCAGCTCTACTGTTATGACCTTACTGTGGTATGAAGACCAGCTCTACTGTTATGACCTTACTGTGGTATGAAGACCAGCTCTACTGTTATGACCTTACTGTGGTATGAAGACCAGCTCTACTGTTATGACCTTACTGTATACTTTTGGTATGAAGACCAGCTCTACTGTTATGACCTTACTGTGGTATGAAGACCAGCTCTACTGTTATGACCTTACTGTGGTATGAAGACCAGCTCTACTGTTATGACCTTACTGTGGTATGAAGACCAGCTCTACTGTTATGACCTTACTGTTATGACCTTACTGTGATATGAAGACCAGCTCTACTGTTATGACCTTACTGTGGTATGAAGACCAGCTCTACTGTTATGACCTTACTGTGGTATGAAGACCAGCTCTACTGTTATGACCTTACTGTGGTATGAAGACCAGCTCTACTGTTATGACCTTACTGTGGTATGAAGACTAGCTCTACTGTTATGACCTTACTGTTATAACCTTACTGTGGTATGAAGACCAGCTCTACTGTTATGACCTTACTGTGGTATGAAGACCAGCTCTACTGTTATGACCTTACTGTGGTATGAAGACCAGCTCTACTGTTATGACCTTACTGTGGTATGAAGACCAGCTCTACTGTTATGACCTTACTGTGGTATGAAGACCAGCTCTACTGTTATGACCTTACTGTGGTATGAAGACCAGCTCTACTGTTATAACCTTACTGTGGTATGAAGACCAGCTCTACTGTTATGACCTTACTGTGGTATGAAGACCAGCTCTACTGTTATGACCTTACTGTGGTATGAAGACCAGCTCTACTGTTATGACCTTACTGTGGTATGAAGACCAGCTCTACTGTTATGACCTTACTGTGGTATGAAGACCAGCTCTACTGTTATGACCTTACTGTGGTATGAAGACCAGCTCTACTGTTATGACCTTACTGTGGTATGAAGACCAGCTCTACTGTTATGACCTTACTGTGGTATGAAGACCAGCTCTACTGTTATGACCTTACTGTGGTATGAAGACCAGCTCTACTGTTATGACCTTACTGTGGTATGAAGACCAGCTCTACTGTTATGACCTTACTGTGGTATGAAGACCAGCTCTACTGTTATGACCTTACTGTGGTATGAAGACCAGCTCTACTGTTATGACCTTACTGTGGTATGAAGACCAGCTCTACTGTTATGACCTTACTGTGGTATGAAGACCAGCTCTACTGTTATGACCTTACTGTGGTATGAAGACCAGCTCTACTGTTATGACCTTACTGTGGTATGAAGACCAGCTCTACTGTTATGACCTTACTGTGGTATGAAGACCAGCTCTACTGTTATGACCTTACTGTGGTATGAAGACCAGCTCTACTGTTATAACCTTACTGTGGTATGAAGACCAGCTCTACTGTTATGACCTTACTGTGGTATGAAGACCAGCTCTACTGTTATGACCTTACTGTTATAACCTTACTGTGGTATGAAGACCAGCTCTACTGTTATGACCTTACTGTTATAACCTTACTGTGATATGAAGACCAGCTCTACTGTTATGACCTTACTGTGGTATGAAGACCAGCTCTACTGTTATGACCTTACTGTGGTATGAAGACCAGCTCTACTGTTATGACCTTACTGTGGTATGAAGACCAGCTCTACTGTTATGACCTTACTGTGGTATGAAGACCAGCTCTACTGTTATGACCTTACTGTGGTATTATGACCTTACTGTTATGACCTTACTGTGGTATGAAGACCAGCTCTACTGTTATGACCTTACTGTTATACCTTACTGTGGTATGAAGACCAGCTCTACTGTTATGACCTTACTGTGGTATGAAGACCAGTTCTACTGTTATGACCTTACTGTGGTATGAAGACCAGCTCTACTGTTATGACCTTACTGTGGTATGAAGACCAGCTCTACTGTTATGACCTTACTGTGGTATGAAGACCAGCTCTACTGTTATGACCTTACTGTGGTATGAAGACCAGCTCTACTGTTATGACCTTACTGTGGTATGAAGACCAGCTCTACTGTTATGACCTTACTGTGGTATGAAGACCAGCTCTACTGTTATGACCTTACTGTTATGACCTTACTGTGGTATGAAGACCAGCTCTACTGTTATGACCTTACTGTGGTATGAAGACCAGCTCTACTGTTATGACCTTACTGTGGTATGAAGACCAGCTCTACTGTTATGACCTTACTGTGGTATGAAGACCAGCTCTACTGTTATGACCTTACTGTGGTATGAAGACCAGCTCTACTGTTATGACCTTACTGTGGTATGAAGACCAGCTCTACTGTTATGACCTTACTGTTATAACCTTACTGTGGTATGAAGACCAGCTCTACTGTTATGACCTTACTGTGGTATGAAGACCAGCTCTACTGTTATGACCTTACTGTGGTATGAAGACCAGTTCTACTGTTATGACCTTACTGTGGTATGAAGACCAGCTCTACTGTTATGACCTTACTGTGGTATGAAGACCAGCTCTACTGTTATGACCTTACTGTGGTATGAAGACCAGCTCTACTGTTATGACCTTACTGTGGTATGAAGACCAGCTCTACTGTTATGACCTTACTGTGGTATGAAGACCAGCTCTACTGTTATGACCTTACTGTTATGACCTTACTGTGATATGAAGACCAGCTCTACTGTTATGACCTTACTGTGGTATGAAGACCAGCTCTACTGTTATAACCTTACTGTTATGACCTTACTGTGGTATGAAGACCAGCTCTACTGTTATAACCTTACTGTTATGACCTTACTGTGGTATGAAGACCAGCTCTACTGTTATGACCTTACTGTGGTATGAAGACCAGCTCTACTGTTATGACCTTACTGTGGTATGAAGACCAGCTCTACTGTTATGACCTTACTGTGGTATGAAGACCAGCTCTACTGTTATGACCTTACTGTGGTATGAAGACCAGCTCTACTGTTATGACCTTACTGTGGTATGAAGACCAGCTCTACTGTTATGACCTTACTGTTATAAACTTACTGTGGTATGAAGACCAGCTCTACTGTTATGACCTTACTGTGGTATGAAGACCAGCTCTACTGTTATGACCTTACTGTGGTATGAAGACCAGCTCTACTGTTATGACCTTACTGTGGTATGAAGACCAGCTCTACTGTTATGACCTTACTGTGGTATGAAGACCAGCTCTACTGTTATGACCTTACTGTTATGACCTTACTGTGATATGAAGACCAGTTCTACTGTTATGACCTTACTGTGGTATGAAGACCAGCTCTACTGTTATGACCTTACTGTGGTATGAAGACCAGTTCTACTGTTATAACCTTACTGTGGTATGAAGACCAGCTCTACTGTTATAACCTTACTGTGGTATGAAGACCAGCTCTACTGTTATGACCTTACTGTGGTATGAAGACCAGCTCTACTGTTATGACCTTACTGTGGTATGAAGACCAGCTCTACTGTTATGACCTTACTGTGGTATGAAGACCAGCTCTACTGTTATGACCTTACTGTGGTATGAAGACCAGCTCTACTGTTATGACCTTACTGTTATAACCTTACTGTGGTATGAAGACCAGCTCTACTGTTATGACCTTACTGTTATAACCTTACTGTGGTATGAAGACCAGCTCTACTGTTATGACCTTACTGTGGTATGAAGACCAGCTCTACTGTTATGACCTTACTGTGGTATGAAGACCAGCTCTACTGTTATAACCTTACTGTGGTATGAAGACCAGCTCTACTGTTATGACCTTACTGTGGTATGAAGACCAGCTCTACTGTTATGACCTTACTGTCTTAGGTATGAAGACCAGCTCTACTGTTATGACCTTACTGTGGTATGAAGACCAGCTCTACTGTTATGACCTTACTGTGGTATGAAGACCAGCTCTACTGTTATGACCTTACTGTGGTATGAAGACCAGCTCTACTGTTATGACCTTACTGTTATGACCTTACTGTGGTATGAATACCAGTTCTACTGTTATGACCTTACTGTGGTATGAAGACCAGCTCTACTGTTATGACCTTACTGTGGTATGAAGACCAGCTCTACTGTTATAACCTTACTGTGGTATGAAGACCAGCTCTACTGTTATGACCTTACTGTTATAACCTTACTGTGGTATGAAGACCAGCTCTACTGTTATGACCTTACTGTGGTATGAAGACCAGCTCTACTGTTATGACCTTACTGTGGTATGAAGACCAGCTCTACTGTTATGACCTTACTGTGGTATGAAGACCAGTTCTACTGTTATGACCTTACTGTGGTATGAAGACCAGCTCTACTGTTATGACCTTACTGTGGTATGAAGACCAGCTCTACTGTTATGACCTTACTGTGGTATGAAGACCAGCTCTACTGTTATGACCTTACTGTGGTATGAAGACCAGCTCTACTGTTATGACCTTACTGTGGTATGAAGACCAGCTCTACTGTTATGACCTTACTGTGGTATGAAGACCAGCTCTACTGTTATGACCTTACTGTGGTATGAAGACCAGCTCTACTGTTATGACCTTACTGTGGTATGAAGACCAGCTCTACTGTTATGACCTTACTGTGGTATGAAGACCAGCTCTACTGTTATGACCTTACTGTGGTATGAAGACCAGCTCTACTGTTATGACCTTACTGTGGTATGAAGACCAGCTCTACTGTTATGACCTTACTGTGGTATGAAGACCAGCTCTACTGTTATGACCTTACTTTGTGGTATGAAGACCAGCTCTACTGTTATGACCTTACTGTTATACCTTACTGTGGTATGAAGACCAGCTCTACTGTTATGACCTTACTGTGGTATGAAGACCAGTTCTACTGTTATGACCTTACTGTGGTATGAAGACCAGCTCTACTGTTATGACCTTACTGTGGTATGAAGACCAGCTCTACTGTTATGACCTTACTGTGGTATGAAGACCAGCTCTACTGTTATGACCTTACTGTGGTATGAAGACCAGCTCTACTGTTATGACCTTAGCTTACTGTGGTATGAAGACCAGCTCTACTGTTATGACCTTACTGTTTAACCTTACTGTGATATGAAGACCAGCTCTACTGTTATGACCTTACTGTGGTATGAAGACCAGCTCTACTGTTATGACCTTACTGTGGTATGAAGACCAGCTCTACTGTTATGACCTTACTGTGGTATGAAGACCAGCTCTACTGTTATGACCTTACTGTGGTATGAAGACCAGCTCTACTGTTATGACCTTACTGTGGTATGAAGACCAGCTCTACTGTTATGACCTTACTGTGGTATGAAGACCAGCTCTACTGTTATGACCTTACTGTGGTATGAAGACCAGCTCTACTGTTATGACCTTACTGTTATGACCTTACTGTGGTATGAAGACCAGCTCTACTGTTATGACCTTACTGTGGTATGAAGACCAGCTCTACTGTTATGACCTTACTGTGGTATGAAGACCAGTTCTCTACTGTTATGACCTTACTGTGGTATGAAGACCAGCTCTACTGTTATGACCTTACTGTGGTATGAAGACCAGCTCTACTGTTATGACCTTACTGTGGTATGAAGACCAGCTCTACTGTTATGACCTTACTGTGGTATGAAGACCAGCTCTACTGTTATGACCTTACTGTTATAAACTTACTGTGGTATGAAGACCAGCTCTACTGTTATGACCTTACTGTGGTATGAAGACCAGCTCTACTGTTATGACCTTACTGTGGTATGAAGACCAGCTCTACTGTTATGACCTTACTGTGGTATGAAGACCAGCTCTACTGTTATGACCTTACTGTGGTATGAAGACCAGCTCTACTGTTATGACCTTACTGTTATGACCTTACTGTGATATGAAGACCAGCTCTACTGTTATGACCTTACTGTGGTATGAAGACCAGCTCTACTGTTATGACCTTACTGTGGTATGAAGACCAGCTCTACTGTTATGACCTTACTGTGGTATGAAGACCAGCTCTACTGTTATGACCTTACTGTTTAACTTACTGTGGTATGAAGACCAGCTCTACTGTTATGACCTTACTGTTATGACCTTACTGTGGTATGAAGACCAGCTCTACTGTTATGACCTTACTGTGGTATGAAGACCAGCTCTACTGTTATGACCTTACTGTGGTATGAAGACCAGCTCTACTGTTATGACCTTACTGTGGTATGAAGACCAGCTCTACTGTTATGACCTTACTGTGGTATGAAGACCAGCTCTACTGTTATGACCTTACTGTGGTATGAAGACCAGCTCTACTGTTATGACCTTACTGTGGTATGAAGACCAGCTCTACTGTTATGACCTTACTGTGGTATGAAGACCAGCTCTACTGTTATGACCTTACTGTGGTATGAAGACCAGCTCTACTGTTATGACCTTACTGTGGTATGAAGACCAGCTCTACTGTTATGACCTTACTGTGGTATGAAGACCAGCTCTACTGTTATGACCTTACTGTGGTATGAAGACCAGTCTCTACTGTTATGACCTTACTGTGGTATGAAGACCAGTTCTACTGTTATGACCTTACTGTGGTATGAAGACCAGCTCTACTGTTATGACCTTACTGTGGTATGAAGACCAGCTCTACTGTTATGACCTTACTGTGGTATGAAGACCAGCTCTACTGTTATGACCTTACTGTGGTATGAAGACCAGCTCTACTGTTATGACCTTACTGTTATAACCTTACTGTGGTATGAAGACCAGCTCTACTGTTATGACCTTACTGTGGTATGAAGACCAGCTCTACTGTTATGACCTTACTGTGGTATGAAGACCAGCTCTACTGTTATGACCTTACTGTGGTATGAAGACCAGCTCTACTGTTATGACCTTACTGTGGTATGAAGACCAGCTCTACTGTTATGACCTTACTGTGGTATGAAGACCAGCTCTACTGTTATGACCTTACTGTGGTATGAAGACCAGCTCTACTGTTATGACCTTACTGTGGTATGAAGACCAGCTCTACTGTTATGACCTTACTGTGGTATGAAGACCAGCTCTACTGTTATGACCTTACTGTGGTATGAAGACCAGCTCTACTGTTATGACCTTACTGTGGTATGAAGACCAGCTCTACTGTTATGACCTTACTGTGGTATGAAGACCAGCTCTACTGTTATGACCTTACTGTGGTATGAAGACCAGCTCTACTGTTATAACCTTACTGTTATGACCTTACTGTGGTATGAAGACCAGCTCTACTGTTATGACCTTACTGTGGTATGAAGACCAGCTCTACTGTTATGACCTTACTGTGGTATGAAGACCAGCTCTACTGTTATGACCTTACTGTGGTATGAAGACCAGCTCTACTGTTATGACCTTACTGTGGTATGAAGACCAGCTCTACTGTTATGACCTTACTGTGGTATGAAGACCAGCTCTACTGTTATGACCTTACTGTTATAAACCTTACTGTGGTATGAAGACCAGCTCTACTGTTATGACCTTACTGTGGTATGAAGACCAGCTCTACTGTTATGACCTTACTGTGGTATGAAGACCAGCTCTACTGTTATGACCTTACTGTGGTATGAAGACCAGCTCTACTGTTATGACCTTACTGTGGTATGAAGACCAGCTCTACTGTTATGACCTTACTGTTATGACCTTACTGTGGTATGAAGACCAGCTCTACTGTTATGACCTTACTGTGGTATGAAGACCAGCTCTACTGTTATGACCTTACTGTGGTATGAAGACCAGCTCTACTGTTATGACCTTACTGTGGTATGAAGACCAGCTCTACTGTTATGACCTTACTGTGGTATGAAGACCAGCTCTACTGTTATGACCTTACTGTGGTATGAAGACCAGCTCTACTGTTATGACCTTACTGTGGTATGAAGACCAGCTCTACTGTTATGACCTTACTGTGGTATGAAGACCAGCTCTACTGTTATGACCTTACTGTGGTATGAAGACCAGCTCTACTGTTATGACCTTACTACTCTGTGGTATGAAGACCAGCTCTACTGTTATGACCTTACTGTGGTATGAAGACCAGCTCTACTGTTATGACCTTACTGTGGTATGAAGACCAGCTCTACTGTTATGACCTTACTGTGGTATGAAGACCAGCTCTACTGTTATGACCTTACTGTGGTATGAAGACCAGCTCTACTGTTATGACCTTACTGTGGTATGAAGACCAGCTCTACTGTTATGACCTTACTGTGGTATGAAGACCAGCTCTACTGTTATGACCTTACTGTGGTATGAAGACCAGCTCTACTGTTATGACCTTACTGTGGTATGAAGACCAGCTCTACTGTTATGACCTTACTGTGGTATGAAGACCAGCTCTACTGTTATGACCTTACTGTGGTATGAAGACCAGCTCTACTGTTATGACCTTACTGTGGTATGAAGACCAGCTCTACTGTTATGACCTTACTGTGGTATGAAGACCAGCTCTACTGTTATGACCTTACTGTTATAACCTTACTGTGGTATGAAGACCAGCTCTACTGTTATGACCTTACTGTATAACCTTAGGTATGAAGACCAGCTCTACTGTTATGACCTTACTGTGGTATGAAGACCAGCTCTACTGTTATGACCTTACTGTGGTATGAAGACCAGCTCTACTGTTATGACCTTACTGTGGTATGAAGACCAGCTCTACTGTTATGACCTTACTGTGGTATGAAGACCAGCTCTACTGTTATGACCTTACTGTGGTATGAAGACCAGCTCTACTGTTATGACCTTACTGTTATGACCTTACTGTGGTATGAAGACCAGCTCTACTGTTATGACCTTACTGTGGTATGAAGACCAGCTCTACTGTTATGACCTTACTGTGGTATGAAGACCAGCTCTACTGTTATGACCTTACTGTGGTATGAAGACCAGCTCTACTGTTATGACCTTACTGTGGTATGAAGACCAGCTCTACTGTTATGACCTTACTGTGGTATGAAGACCAGCTCTACTGTTATGACCTTACTGTGGTATGAAGACCAGCTCTACTGTTATGACCTTACTGTGGTATGAAGACCAGCTCTACTGTTATGACCTTACTGTGGTATGAAGACCAGCTCTACTGTTATGACCTTACTGTGGTATGAAGACCAGCTCTACTGTTATGACCTTACTGTGGTATGAAGACCAGCTCTACTGTTATGACCTTACTGTGGTATGAAGACCAGCTCTACTGTTATGACCTTACTGTGGTATGAAGACCAGCTCTACTGTTATGACCTTACTGTGGTATGAAGACCAGCTCTACTGTTATGACCTTACTGTGGTATGAAGACCAGCTCTACTGTTATGACCTTACTGTGGTATGAAGACCAGCTCTACTGTTATGACCTTACTGTGGTATGAAGACCAGCTCTACTGTTATGACCTTACTGTGGTATGAAGACCAGCTCTACTGTTATGACCTTACTGTGGTATGAAGACCAGCTCTACTGTTATGACCTTACTGTTATAACCTTACTGTGGTATGAAGACCAGCTCTACTGTTATGACCTTACTGTGGTATGAAGACCAGCTCTACTGTTATGACCTTACTGTGGTATGAAGACCAGCTCTACTGTTATGACCTTACTGTGGTATGAAGACCAGCTCTACTGTTATAACCTTACTGTGGTATGAAGACCAGTTCTACTGTTATGACCTTACTGTGGTATGAAGACCAGCTCTACTGTTATGACCTTACTGTGGTATGAAGACCAGCTCTACTGTGAAGACCAGTTCTACTGTTATAACCTTACTGTGGTATGAAGACCAGTTCTACTGTTATGACCTTACTGTGGTATGAAGACCAGCTCTACTGTTATGACCTTACTGTGGTATGAAGACCAGCTCTACTGTTATGACCTTACTGTGGTATGAAGACCAGCTCTACTGTTATGACCTTACTGTGGTATGAAGACCAGCTCTACTGTTATGACCTTACTGTGGTATGAAGACCAGCTCTACTGTTATGACCTTACTGTGGTATGAAGACCAGCTCTACTGTTATGACCTTACTGTGGTATGAAGACCAGCTCTACTGTTATGACCTTACTGTGGTATGAAGACCAGCTCTACTGTTATGACCTTACTGTGGTATGAAGACCAGCTCTACTGTTATGACCTTACTGTGGTATGAAGACCAGCTCTACTGTTATGACCTTACTGTGGTATGAAGACCAGCTCTACTGTTATGACCTTACTGTGGTATGAAGACCAGCTCTACTGTTATGACCTTACTGTTATAACCTTACTGTGGTATGAAGACCAGCTCTACTGTTATGACCTTACTGTGGTATGAAGACCAGCTCTACTGTTATGACCTTACTGTGGTATGAAGACCAGCTCTACTGTTATGACCTTACTGTGGTATGAAGACCAGCTCTACTGTTATGACCTTACTGTGGTATGAAGACCAGCTCTACTGTTATGACCTTACTGTGGTATGAAGACCAGCTCTACTGTTATGACCTTACTGTGGTATGAAGACCAGCTCTACTGTTATGACCTTACTGTGGTATGAAGACCAGCTCTACTGTTATGACCTTACTGTGGTATGAAGACCAGCTCTACTGTTATGACCTTACTGTGGTATGAAGACCAGCTCTACTGTTATGACCTTACTGTGGTATGAAGACCAGCTCTACTGTTATGACCTTACTGTGGTATGAAGACCAGCTCTACTGTTATGACCTTACTGTGGTATGAAGACCAGCTCTACTGTTATGACCTTACTGTGGTATGAAGACCAGCTCTACTGTTATGACCTTACTGTGGTATGAAGACCAGCTCTACTGTTATGACCTTACTGTTACTTACTGTGGTATGAAGACCAGCTCTACTGTTATGACCTTACTGTGGTATGAAGACCAGCTCTACTGTTATGACCTTACTGTGGTATGAAGACCAGCTCTACTGTTATGACCTTACTGTGGTATGAAGACCAGCTCTACTGTTATGACCTTACTGTGGTATGAAGACCAGCTCTACTGTTATGACCTTACTGTGGTATGAAGACCAGCTCTACTGTTATGACCTTACTGTGGTATGAAGACCAGCTCTACTGTTATGACCTTACTGTGGTATGAAGACCAGCTCTACTGTTATGACCTTACTGTGGTATGAAGACCAGCTCTACTGTTATGACCTTACTGTTATAACCTTACTGTGGTATGAAGACCAGCTCTACTGTTATGACCTTACTGTGGTATGAAGACCAGCTCTACTGTTATGACCTTACTGTGGTATGAAGACCAGCTCTACTGTTATGACCTTACTGTGGTATGAAGACCAGCTCTACTGTTATGACCTTACTGTGGTATGAAGACCAGCTCTACTGTTATGACCTTACTGTGGTATGAAGACCAGCTCTACTGTTATGACCTTACTGTGGTATGAAGACCAGCTCTACTGTTATGACCTTACTGTGGTATGAAGACCAGTTCTACTGTTATGACCTTACTGTGGTATGAAGACCAGCTCTACTGTTATGACCTTACTGTGGTATGAAGACCAGCTCTACTGTTATGACCTTACTGTGGTATGAAGACCAGCTCTACTGTTATGACCTTACTGTGGTATGAAGACCAGCTCTACTGTTATGACCTTACTGTGGTATGAAGACCAGCTCTACTGTTATGACCTTACTGTGGTATGAAGACCAGCTCTACTGTTATGACCTTACTGTGGTATGAAGACCAGCTCTACTGTTATGACCTTACTGTGGTATGAAGACCAGCTCTACTGTTATGACCTTACTGTGGTATGAAGACCAGCTCTACTGTTATGACCTTACTGTGGTATGAAGACCAGCTCTACTGTTATGACCTTACTGTGGTATGAAGACCAGCTCTACTGTTATGACCTTACTGTGGTATGAAGACCAGCTCTACTGTTATGACCTTACTGTGGTATGAAGACCAGCTCTACTGTTATGACCTTACTGTGGTATGAAGACCAGCTCTACTGTTATGACCTTACTGTTATGACCTTACTGTGGTATGAAGACCAGCTCTACTGTTATGACCTTACTGTGGTATGAAGACCAGCTCTACTGTTATGACCTTACTGTGGTATGAAGACCAGCTCTACTGTTATGACCTTACTGTTATAACCTTACTGTGGTATGAAGACCAGCTCTACTGTTATGACCTTACTGTGGTATGAAGACCAGCTCTACTGTTATGACCTTACTGTGGTATGAAGACCAGCTCTACTGTTATGACCTTACTGTGGTATGAAGACCAGCTCTACTGTTATGACCTTACTGTGGTATGAAGACCAGCTCTACTGTTATGACCTTACTGTGGTATGAAGACCAGCTCTACTGTTATGACCTTACTGTGGTATGAAGACCAGCTCTACTGTTATGACCTTACTGTGGTATGAAGACCAGCTCTACTGTTATGACCTTACTGTGGTATGAAGACCAGCTCTACTGTTATGACCTTACTGTTATGACCTTACTGTGGTATGAAGACCAGCTCTACTGTTATGACCTTACTGTGGTATGAAGACCAGTTCTACTGTTATGACCTTACTGTGGTATGAAGACCAGCTCTACTGTTATGACCTTACTGTGGTATGAAGACCAGCTCTACTGTTATGACCTTACTGTGGTATGAAGACCAGCTCTACTGTTATGACCTTACTGTTTTGGTATGAAGACCAGCTCTACTGTTATGACCTTACTGTGGTATGAAGACCAGCTCTACTGTTATGACCTTACTGTGGTATGAAGACCAGCTCTACTGTTATGACCTTACTGTGGTATGAAGACCAGCTCTACTGTTATGACCTTACTGTGGTATGAAGACCAGCTCTACTGTTATGACCTTACTGTGGTATGAAGACCAGCTCTACTGTTATGACCTTACTGTGGTATGAAGACCAGCTCTACTGTTATGACCTTACTGTGGTATGAAGACCAGCTCTACTGTTATGACCTTACTGTGGTATGAAGACCAGCTCTACTGTTATGACCTTACTGTTATAACCTTACTGTGGTATGAAGACCAGCTCTACTGTTATAACCTTACTGTTATGACCTTACTGTGGTATGAAGACCAGCTCTACTGTTATGACCTTACTGTGGTATGAAGACCAGCTCTACTGTTATGACCTTACTGTGGTATGAAGACCAGCTCTACTGTTATGACCTTACTGTGGTATGAAGACCAGCTCTACTGTTATGACCTTACTGTGGTATGAAGACCAGCTCTACTGTTATGACCTTACTGTGGTATGAAGACCAGCTCTACTGTTATGACCTTACTGTGGTATGAAGACCAGCTCTACTGTTATGACCTTACTGTTAAGGTATGAAGACCAGCTCTACTGTTATGACCTTACTGTGGTATGAAGACCAGCTCTACTGTTATGACCTTACTGTGGTATGAAGACCAGCTCTACTGTTATGACCTTACTGTGGTATGAAGACCAGCTCTACTGTTATGACCTTACTGTGGTATGAAGACCAGCTCTACTGTTATGACCTTACTGTTATAACCTTACTGTGGTATGAAGACCAGCTCTACTGTTATGACCTTACTGTGGTATGAAGACCAGCTCTACTGTTATGACCTTACTGTGGTATGAAGACCAGCTCTACTGTTATGACCTTACTGTGGTATGAAGACCAGCTCTACTGTTATGACCTTACTGTGGTATGAAGACCAGCTCTACTGTTATGACCTTACTGTGGTATGAAGACCAGCTCTACTGTTATGACCTTACTGTGGTATGAAGACCAGCTCTACTGTTATGACCTTACTGTTATAACCTTACTGTGGTATGAAGACCAGCTCTACTGTTATGACCTTACTGTGGTATGAAGACCAGCTCTACTGTTATGACCTTACTGTGGTATGAAGACCAGCTCTACTGTTATGACCTTACTGTGGTATGAACCACTCTACTGTTATGACCTTACTGTGGTATGAAGACCAGCTCTACTGTTATGACCTTACTGTTATGACCTTACTGTGGTATGAAGACCAGCTCTACTGTTATGACCTTACTGTGGTATGAAGACCAGCTCTACTGTTATGACCTTACTGTTCTTGTGGTATGAAGACCAGCTCTACTGTTATGACCTTACTGTGGTATGAAGACCAGCTCTACTGTTATGACCTTACTGTGGTATGAAGACCAGCTCTACTGTTATGACCTTACTGTGGTATGAAGACCAGCTCTACTGTTATGACCTTACTGTGGTATGAAGACCAGCTCTACTGTTATGACCTTACTGTGGTATGAAGACCAGCTCTACTGTTATGACCTTACTGTGGTATGAAGACCAGCTCTACTGTTATGACCTTACTGTGGTATGAAGACCAGCTCTACTGTTATGACCTTACTGTGGTATGAAGACCAGCTCTACTGTTATGACCTTACTGTGGTATGAAGACCAGCTCTACTGTTATGACCTTACTGTGGTATGAAGACCAGTTCTACTGTTATAACCTTACTGTTATGACCTTACTGTGGTATGAATACCAGTTCTACTGTTATAACCTTACTGTTATGACCTTACTGTGGTATGAAGACCAGTTCTACTGTTATGACCTTACTGTGGTATGAAGACCAGCTCTACTGTTATGACCTTACTGTGGTATGAAGACCAGCTCTACTGTTATGACCTTACTGTGGTATGAAGACCAGCTCTACTGTTATGACCTTACTGTGGTATGAAGACCAGCTCTACTGTTATGACCTTACTGTGGTATGAAGACCAGCTCTACTGTTATGACCTTACTGTGATATGAAGACCAGCTCTACTGTTATGACCTTACTGTGGTATGAAGACCAGCTCTACTGTTATGACCTTACTGTGGTATGAAGACCAGCTCTACTGTTATGACCTTACTGTGGTATGAAGACCAGCTCTACTGTTATGACCTTACTGTGGTATGAAGACCAGCTCTACTGTTATGACCTTACTGTTATGACCTTACTGTGATATGAAGACCAGTTCTACTGTTATGACCTTACTGTGGTATGAAGACCAGCTCTACTGTTATGACCTTACTGTGGTATGAAGACCAGCTCTACTGTTATGACCTTACTGTGTTATGAAGACCAGCTCTACTGTTATGACCTTACTGTGGTATGAAGACCAGCTCTACTGTTATGACCTTACTGTTTGTGGTATGAAGACCAGCTCTACTGTTATGACCTTACTGTGGTATGAAGACCAGCTCTACTGTTATGACCTTACTGTGGTATGAAGACCAGCTCTACTGTTATGACCTTACTGTGGTATGAAGACCAGCTCTACTGTTATGACCTTACTGTGGTATGAAGACCAGCTCTACTGTTATGACCTTACTGTGGTATGAAGACCAGCTCTACTGTTATGACCTTACTGTGGTATGAAGACCAGTTCTACTGTTATGACCTTACTGTGGTATGAAGACCAGCTCTACTGTTATAACCTTACTGTGGTATGAAGACCAGCTCTACTGTTATGACCTTACTGTTATAACCTTACTGTGGTATGAAGACCAGCTCTACTGTTATGACCTTACTGTTATAACCTTACTGTGATATGAAGACCAGCTCTACTGTTATGACCTTAATGTGGTATGAAGACCAGCTCTACTGTTATGACCTTACTGTGGTATGAAGACCAGCTCTACTGTTATGACCTTACTGTGGTATGAAGACCAGCTCTACTGTTATGACCTTACTGTGGTATGAAGACCAGCTCTACTGTTATGACCTTACTGTGGTATGAAGACCAGCTCTACTGTTATGACCTTACTGTGGTATGAAGACCAGCTCTACTGTTATGACCTTACTGTTTACTGTGGTATGAAGACCAGCTCTACTGTTATGACCTTACTGTGGTATGAAGACCAGCTCTACTGTTATGACCTTACTGTGGTATGAAGACCAGCTCTACTGTTATGACCTTACTGTGGTATGAAGACCAGCTCTACTGTTATGACCTTACTGTGGTATGAAGACCAGCTCTACTGTTATGACCTTACTGTGGTATGAAGACCAGCTCTACTGTTATGACCTTACTGTGGTATGAAGACCAGCTCTACTGTTATGACCTTACTGTGGTATGAAGACCAGCTCTACTGTTATGACCTTACTGTGGTATGAAGACCAGCTCTACTGTTATGACCTTACTGTGGTATGAAGACCAGCTCTACTGTTATGACCTTACTGTGGTATGAAGACCAGCTCTACTGTTATGACCTTACTGTGGTATGAAGACCAGCTCTACTGTTATGACCTTACTGTGGTATGAAGACCAGCTCTACTGTTATGACCTTACTGTGGTATGAAGACCAGCTCTACTGTTATGACCTTACTGTGGTATGAAGACCAGCTCTACTGTTATGACCTTACTGTGGTATGAAGACCAGCTCTACTGTTATGACCTTACTGTGGTATGAAGACCAGCTCTACTGTTATGACCTTACTGTTATGACCTTACTGTGGTATGAAGACCAGCTCTACTGTTATGACCTTACTGTGGTATGAAGACCAGCTCTACTGTTATGACCTTACTGTGGTATGAAGACCAGCTCTACTGTTATGACCTTACTGTGGTATGAAGACCAGCTCTACTGTTATGACCTTACTGTGGTATGAAGACCAGCTCTACTGTTATGACCTTACTGTTATACCTTACTGTGGTATGAAGACCAGCTCTACTGTTATGACCTTACTGTGGTATGAAGACCAGCTCTACTGTTATGACCTTACTGTGGTATGAAGACCAGCTCTACTGTTATGACCTTACTGTGGTATGAAGACCAGCTCTACTGTTATGACCTTACTGTGGTATGAAGACCAGCTCTACTGTTATGACCTTACTGTTATGACCTTACTGTGGTATGAAGACCAGCTCTACTGTTATGACCTTACTGTGGTATGAAGACCAGCTCTACTGTTATGACCTTACTGTGGTATGAAGACCAGCTCTACTGTTATAACCTTACTGTGGTATGAAGACCAGCTCTACTGTTATGACCTTACTGTGGTATGAAGACCAGCTCTACTGTTATGACCTTACTGTGGTATGAAGACCAGCTCTACTGTTATGACCTTACTGTGGTATGAAGACCAGCTCTACTGTTATGACCTTACTGTGGTATGAAGACCAGCTCTACTGTTATGACCTTACTGTGGTATGAAGACCAGCTCTACTGTTATGACCTTACTGTGGTATGAAGACCAGCTCTACTGTTATGACCTTACTGTGGTATGAAGACCAGCTCTACTGTTATGACCTTACTGTGGTATGAAGACCAGCTCTACTGTTATGACCTTACTGTGGTATGAAGACCAGCTCTACTGTTATGACCTTACTGTGGTATGAAGACCAGCTCTACTGTTATGACCTTACTGTGGTATGAAGACCAGTTCTACTGTTATGACCTTACTGTGGTATGAAGACCAGCTCTACTGTTATGACCTTACTGTTACCTTACTGTGGTATGAAGACCAGCTCTACTGTTATGACCTTACTGTGGTATGAAGACCAGCTCTACTGTTATGACCTTACTGTGGTATGAAGACCAGCTCTACTGTTATGACCTTACTGTGGTATGAAGACCAGCTCTACTGTTATGACCTTACTGTGGTATGAAGACCAGCTCTACTGTTATGACCTTACTGTGGTATGAAGACCAGCTCTACTGTTATAACCTTACTGTTATGACCTTACTGTGGTATGAAGACCAGTTCTACTGTTATGACCTTACTGTTATGACCTTACTGTGGTATGAAGACCAGCTCTACTGTTATGACCTTACTGTGGTATGAAGACCAGCTCTACTGTTATGACCTTACTGTGGTATGAAGACCAGCTCTACTGTTATGACCTTACTGTGGTATGAAGACCAGCTCTACTGTTATGACCTTACTGTTTAGACCAGTTCTACTGTTATGACCTTACTGTGGTATGAAGACCAGTTCTACTGTTATGACCTTACTGTGGTATGAAGACCAGCTCTACTGTTATGACCTTACTGTGATATGAAGACCAGCTCTACTGTTATGACCTTACTGTGGTATGAAGACCAGTTCTACTGTTATAACCTTACTGTTATGACCTTACTGTGGTATGAAGACCAGTTCTACTGTTATAACCTTACTGTTATGACCTTACTGTGGTATGAAGACCAGTTCTACTGTTATGACCTTACTGTGGTATGAAGACCAGCTCTACTGTTATGACCTTACTGTGGTATGAAGACAAGCTCTACTGTTATGACCTTACTGTTGTATGAAGACCAGCTCTACTGTTATGACCTTACTGTGGTATGAAGACTAGCTCTACTGTTATGACCTTACTGTTATCTGTGATATGAAGACCAGTTCTACTGTTATGACCTTACTGTGGTATGAAGACCAGCTCTACTGTTATGACCTTACTGTGGTATGAAGACCAGTTCTACTGTTATGACCTTACTGTGGTATGAAGACCAGCTCTACTGTTATGACCTTACTGTGGTATGAAGACCAGCTCTACTGTTATGACCTTACTTTTATGACCTTACTGTGATATGAAGACCAGTTCTACTGTTATGACCTTACTGTGGTATGAAGACCAGCTCTACTGTTATGACCTTACTGTGGTATGAAGACCAGCTCTACTGTTATGACCTTACTGTGGTATGAAGACCAGTTCTACTGTTATGACCTTAATGTGGTATGAAGACCAGCTCTACTGTTATGACCTTACTGTGGTATGAAGACCAGCTCTACTGTTATGACCTTACTGTGGTATGAAGACCAGCTCTACTGTTATGACCTTACTGTGGTACGAAGACCAGTTCTACTGTTATGACCTTACTGTGGTATGAAGACCAGCTCTACTGTTATGACCTTACTGTGGTATGAAGACCAGCTCTACTGTTATGACCTTACTGTGGTATGAAGACCAGCTCTACTGTTATGACCTTACTGTGGTATGAAGACCGGCTCTACTGTTATGAACTTACTGTGGTATGAAGACCAGCTCTACTGTTATGACCTTACTGTTATAACCTTACTGTGGTATGAAGACCAGCTCTACTGTTATGACCTTACTGTTATAACCTTACTGTGGTATGAAGACCAGCTCTACTGTTATGACCTTAATTTGGTATGAAGACCAGTTCTACTGTTATGACCTTACTGTGGTATGAAGACCAGCTCTACTGTTATGACCTTACTGTGGTATGAAGACCAGCTCTACTGTTATGACCTTACTGTGGTATGAAGACCAGTTCTACTGTTATGACCTTACTGTGGTATGAAGACCAGCTCTACTGTTATGACCTTACTGTTATGACCTTACTGTGGTATGAAGACCAGCTCTACTGTTATGACCTTACTGTGGTATGAAGACCAGCTCTACTGTTATAACCTTACTGTGGTATGAAGACCAGCTCTACTGTTATGACCTTACTGTTATGACCTTACTGTGGTATGAAGACCAGCTCTACTGTTATGACCTTACTGTTATGACCTTGCTGTGGTATGAAGACCAGCTCTACTGTTATGACCTTACTGTGGTATGAAGACCAGCTCTACTGTTATGACCTTACTGTTATGACCTTACTGTGGTATGAAGACCAGTTCTACTGTTATGACCTTACTGTGGTATGAAGACCAGTTCTACTGTTATGACCTTACTGTGGTATGAAGACCAGTTCTACTGTTATGACCTTACTGTGGTATGAAGACCAGCTCTACTGTTATGACCTTACTGTGGTATGAAGACCAGCTCTACTGTTATGACCTTACTGTGGTATGAAGACCAGCTCTACTGTTATGACCTTACTGTGGTATGAAGACCAGCTCTACTGTTATGACCTTACTGTGGTATGAAGACCAGTTCTACTGTTATAACCTTACTGTTATGACCTTACTGTGGTATGAAGACCAGTTCTACTGTTATAACCTTACTGTTATGACCTTACTGTGGTATGAAGACCAGTTCTACTGTTATGACCTTACTGTGGTATGAAGACCAGCTCTACTGTTATGACCTTACTGTGGTATGAAGACCAGCTCTACTGTTATGACCTTACTGTGGTATGAAGACCAGCTCTACTGTTATGACCCTACTGTGGTATGAAGACTAGCTCTACTGTTATGACCTTACTGTTATAAACTTACTGTGGTATGAAGACCAGCTCTACTGTTATGACCTTACTGTGGTATGAAGACCAGTTCTACTGTTATGACCTTAATGTGGTATGAAGACCAGCTCTACTGTTATGACCTTACTGTGGTATGAAGACCAGCTCTACTGTTATGACCTTACTGTGGTATGAAGACCAGCTCTACTGTTATGACCTTACTGTTATGACCTTACTGTGATATGAAGACCAGTTCTACTGTTATGACCTTACTGTGGTATGAAGACCAGCTCTACTGTTATGACCTTACTGTGGTATGAAGAGCAGTTCTACTGTTATGACCTTACTGTGGTATGAAGACCAGCTCTACTGTTATGACCTTACTGTGGTATGAAGACCAGCTCTACTGTTATGACCTTACTGTGGTATGAAGACCAGCTCTACTGTTATGACCTTACTGTGGTATGAAGACCAGCTCTACTGTTATGACCTTACTGTGGTATGAAGACCAGTTCTACTGTTATAACCTTACTTTTATGACCTTACTGTGGTATGAAGACCAGTTCTACTGTTATAACCTTACTCTTATGACCTTACTGTGGTATGAAGACCAGCTCTACTGTTATGACCTTACTGTTATGACCTTACTGTGGTATGAAGACCAGTTCTACTGTTATGACCTTACTGTTGTATGAAGACCAGCTCTACTGTTATGACCTTACTGTGGTATGAAGACCAGCTCTACTGTTATGACCTTACTGTGTTATGAAGACCAGCTCTCCTGTTATGACCTTACTGTGGTATGAAGACTAGCTCTACTGTTATGACCTTACTGTTATGACCTTACTGTGGTATGAAGACCAGCTCTCCTGTGATGACCTTACTTCGGTATGAAGACCAGCTCTACTGTTATGACCTTACTGTGGTATGAAGACCAGCTCTACTGTTATGACCTTACTGTGGTATGAAGACCAGTTCTACTGTTATGACCTTACTGTGGTATGAAGACCAGCTCTCCTGTTATGACCTTACTGTGGTATGAAGACCAGCATGCCGTTGGCTCTGATGGTGTAGATGACTGCGTCGGCCACACAGCGCTCGTCTGTCTCTGGGTCTTTGTCTCTGAAGTAGAGACACTGGAATAGCTCGGTGGACACCTTCTGGGCATGCTGTGCTGCCTCGGGGGTCAGAGGGTAGAGGTTAGAGTTCAGGGGTCAATGTCAGAAGATAACCCCCTGTGAGGATGGTTTTCTACAGTAAAAGACTCCACACACTGTCCTCTATGCTCCCATGGTATTTATTGAAACAACTTTGACTCTTAGGCCTTCATCACCCCCAAGTCTTCCATTTAGAGATGAATGATATCTTCTCTTATCTCATTGGATCTTACTTTGTTTTTTTAATGCTATTGTGGATGTTTAGTATTGCTACGATACTGACCCTGTTCTTGTTGTTGATTTGCTGAGCCACCTCCTCCAGCTCTTTGTTACTGGCTAAGGCCTTGGCTGGCCCCGCCCCCTTCTCCATGGCGTTGGCTGCGGTGAGCAGGCGGTGGACGATCATGTCGGCATAGCGACGGATGGGAGAGGTGAAGTGGGTGTATCGGTCCAGAGCCAGACCTGAAGGAAGGGACACAGAGGTAAACAAATCATCTCTGTCCAGATATAACCTGATGCCCTGAGAGTAGATCTGTCCAGATATAACCTGATGCCCTGAGAGTAGATCTGTCCAGATATAACCTGATGCCTCTTCCCCCTGGGCCCTGGGAGTAGATCTGTCCAGATATAACCTGGGCCCCTTCCCCCTGGGCCCTGAGAGTAGATCTGTCCAGATATAACCTGATGCCTCTTCCCCCTGGGCCATGGGAGTAGATCTGTCCAGATATAACCTGGGCCCCTTCCCCTGGGCCCTGAGAGTAGATCTGTCCAGATATAACCTGGGCCCCTTCCCCCTGGGTTCTGAGAGTAGATCTGTCCAGATATAACCTGGGCCCTGAGAGTAGATCTGTCCAGATATAACCTGGGCCCTGAGAGTAGATCTGTCCAGATATAACCTGAGCCCCTTCCCCCTGGGCCCTGAGAGTAGATCTGTCCAGATATAACCTGAGCCCCTTCCCCCTGGGCCCTGGGAGTAGATCTGTCCAGATATAACCTGGGCCCTGAGAGTAGATCTGTCCAGATATAACCTTAGCCCCTTCCCCCTGGGCCCTGGGAGTAGATCTGTCCAGATATAACCTGAGCCCCTTCCCCTGGGCCCTGAGAGTAGATCTGTCCAGATATAACCTGGGCCCCTTCCCCCTAGGTTCTGAGAGTAGATCTGTCCAGATATAACCTGGGCCCTGAGAGTAGATCTGTCCAGATATAACCTGGGCCCTGAGAGTAGATCTGTCCAGATATAACCTGAGCCCCTTCCCCCTGGGCCCTGAGAGTAGATCTGTCCAGATATAACCTGAGCCCCTTCCCCTGGGCCCTGGGAGTAGATCTGTCCAGATATAACCTGGGCCCTGAGAGTAGATCTGTCCAGATATAACCTTAGCCCCTTCCCCCTGGGCCCTGGGAGTAGATCTGTCCAGATATAACCTGGGCCCTGAGAGTAGATCTGTCCAGATATAACCTGAGCCCCTTCCCCCTGAGAGTAGATCTGTCCAGATATAACCTGAGCCCCTTCCCCCTGGGCCCTGGAAGTAGATCTGTCCAGATATAACCTGGGCCCTGAGAGTAGATCTGTCCAGATATAACCTGAGCCCCTGGGCCCTGGGAGTAGATATGTCCAGATATAACCTGAGCCCCTTCCCCCTGGGCCCTGAGAGTAGATCTGAAAGAACTGGAGAGGTATTTACAATATGGTGAAAACCACCTAGCCAACAGACAAGGTAGAGACACTGCCATATTGCTAGTGATAGCACTGGTCCTGAGGACATTAGTTACCATAGTGATAGCACTGGTCCTGAAGACATTAGTTACCATAGTGATGGTACTGGTACTGAGGACATTAGTTACCATAGTGATAGCACTGGTCCTGAGGACATTAGTTACCAAAGTGATAGTACTGGTACTGAGGACATTAGTTACCATAGTGATAGCACTGGTCCTGAAGACATTAGTTACCATAGTGATAGTACTGGTCCTGAGGACATTAGTTACCATAGTGATAGCACTGGTCCTGAGGACATTAGTTACCATAGTGATAGCACTGGTCCTGAGGACATTAGTTACCATAGTGATAGCACTGGTCCTGAGGACATTAGTTACCATAGTGATAGTACTGGTCCTGAGGACATTAGTTACCATAGTGATAGTACTGGTCCTGAGGACATTAGTTACCATAGTGATAGCACTGGTCCTGAGGACATTAGTTACCATAGTGATAGTACTGGTCCTGAGGACATTAGTTACCATAGTGATAGCACTGGTCCTGAGGACATTAGTTACCATAGTGATAGTACTGGTCCTGAGGACATTAGTTACCATAGTGATAGCACTGGTCCTGAAGACATTAGTTACCATAGTGATGGTACTGGTACTGAGGACATTAGTTACCATAGTGATAGCACTGGTCCTGAGGACATTAGTTACCAAAGTGATAGTACTGGTACTGAGGACATTAGTTACCATAGTGATAGCACTGGTCCTGAAGACATTAGTTACCATAGTGATAGTACTGGTCCTGAGGACATTAGTTACCATAGTGATAGCACTGGTCCTGAGGACATTAGTTACCATAGTGATAGCACTGGTCCTGAGGACATTAGTTACCATAGTGATAGCACTGGTCCTGAGGACATTAGTTACCATAGTGATAGTACTGGTCCTGAGGACATTAGTTACCATAGTGATAGTACTGGTCCTGAGGACATTAGTTACCATAGTGATAGCACTGGTCCTGAGGACATTAGTTACCATAGTGATAGTACTGGTCCTGAGGACATTAGTTACCATAGTGATAGCACTGGTCCTGAGGACATTAGTTACCATAGTGATAGTACTGGTCCTGAGGACATTAGTTACCATAGTGATAGTACTGTTCGACAGGGCAGGCTCCGGTAGAGAAGTAGAGGGCATTCGACATGGCCATGGTAGCCATCACCCTCAGCAGCCGGTTCACCAACAGGTCCTGGGGGTCCACGGCCCGGTCAAGGGAGTCAGCCAGGGCCTTGTTTGACCTGGGACAGGGAATCAAGGTTACAGGCTGAACTTTACTGCTATTTATCATTTGATCTAGCCTGTATGTTTGAATTAGTTGTTCTTTTGGTTGACTGGTGTGCAGACATGGGATCAAACGCATTTGTCAAATACCTGGAGTTTGCACTTTTGGGACTATTCCTTTCATTCCATTGCACAAGACAAAACTACATAAAGTGCAAGTCAATAATTTGACATGTTTAATATGATACGTCTGGACTGTTCCATGTCTCTGTTCAAAGTAGATAATGATTCCACAGTTAATAGAACGTGTTATTAACACAGCTTATAACCTATGCATAGTTAAATGGCAGGTTAGTTAGTGACACCATAGTAACAGTATACCTGGTGTCTATAGTGAAGCCGCGTGCCCGGGCACAGTCCTGTAGCTGGTTGAAGAACTCCTGGCGTGGGGGCGGGAGGTGGCGCAGCAAGGCCTGCTGGGGGAAACTCTCCTGGATCTTCTGGGCCACCCAGTGGTTAGCATAGATCATGCACTCTGCCACCTGGAAACACACCATCTCCATCTTGTTAGCTAGGATGTGCATTGGCTAGCTCCTTGATAGAAATGACCAGCAGGATTCGTTGGCTAACATGCTATGGTTTCTACTTCTTCAAATAGTCAATTACAGCAGTCAAACGTTACAGCAGTCAAACATTACAACAACAAACAATACAACAGTCAAACATTACAACATTACAACAGTCAAACATTACAACAGTCAAACATTACAACAACAAACAATACAACAGTCAAACATTACAACAGTCAAACATTACAACAGTCAAACATTACAACAACAAACATTACAACAACAAACAATACAACAGTCAAACATTACAACAGTCAAACATTACAACAGTCAAACATTACAACAGTCAAATATTACAACAACAAACATTACAACAGTCAAACATTACAACAACAAACCATACAACAGTCAAACATTACAAAAACAAACATTACAACAGTCAAACATTACAACAACAAACATTACAACAGTCAAACATTACAACAACAAACATTACAACAACAAACATTACAACAGTCAAACATTACAACAACAAACATTACAACAGTCAAACATTACAACAACAAACATTACAACAGTCAAACATTACAACAGTCAAACATTACAACAACAAACATTACAACAGTCAAACATTACAACAACAAACATTACAACAACAAACATTACAACAGTCAAATATTACAACAACAAACAATACAACAGTCAAACATTACAACAACAAACATTACAACAGTCAAACATTACAACAGTCAAACATTACAACAGTCAAACAATACAACAGTCAAACATTACAACAACAAACATTACAACAACAACCATTACAACAACAAACATTACAACAGTCAAACATTACAACAGTCAAACAATAAAACAACAAACATTACAATAACAAACATTACAACAACAAACATTACAACAGTCAAACATTACAACAACAAACATTACAACAACAAACATTACAACAACAAACATTACAACAGTCAAACATTACAACAACAAACATTACAACAGTCAAACATTACAACAGTCAAACATTACAACAACAAACATTACAACAGTCAAACATTACAACAGTCAAACATTACAACAGTCAAACATTACAACAGTCAAACATTACAACAACAAACATTACAACAACAAACATTACAACAGTCAAACATTACAACAACAAACAATACAACAGTCAAACAGTACAACAGTCAAACAATACAACAGTCAAATATTACAACAGTCAAACATTACAACAGTCAAACATTACAACAGTCAAACAATACAACAGTCAAACATTACAACAAAAAAACATTACAACAGTCAAACATAACAACAACAAACATTACAACAGTCAAACATTACAACAACAAACAATACAACAGTCAAACATTACAACAACAAACATTACAACAGTCAAACATTACAACAACAAACATTACAACAGTCAAACATTACAACAACAAACATTACAACAACAAACATTACAACAGTCAAACATTACAACAACAAACATTACAACAACAAACATTACAACAACAAACATTACAACAGTCAAACATTACAACAGTCAAACATTACAACAGTCAAACATTACAACAGTCAAACATTACAACAGTCAAACAATACAACAACAAACATTACAACAACAAACATTACAACAACAAACATTACAACAGTCAAACATTACAACAACAAACATTACAACAGTCAAACATTACAACAGTCAAACATTACAACAGTCAAACATTACAACAGTCAAACATTACAACAACAAACAATACAACAGTCAAACATTACAACAACAAACATTACAACAGTCAAACGATACAACAGTCAAACATTACAACAACAAACAGTACAACAGTCAAACAGTACAACAGTCAAACAGTCAAACATTACAACAGTCAAACATAACAACAACAAACATAACAACAGTCAAACATTACAACAACAAACAATACAACAGTCAAACATTACAACAACAAACATTACAACAGTCAAACATTACAACAACAAACATTACAACAGTCAAACATAACAACAACAAACATTACAACAGTCAAACATTACAACAACAAACAATACAACAGTCAAACATTACAACAACAAACATTACAACAGTCAAACATTACAACAACAAACATTACAACAGTCAAACATTACAACAACAAACATTACAACAACAAACATTACAACAGTCAAACATTACAACAACAAACATTACAACAACAAACATTACAACAACAAACATTACAACAGTCAAACATTACAACAACAAACATTACAACAGTCAAACATTACAACAGTCAAACATTACAACAGTCAAACATTACAACAACAAACATTACAACAACAAACATTACAACAGTCAAACATTACAACAGTCAAACATTACAACAGTCAAACAATACAACAGTCAAACATTACAACAACAAACATTACAACAGTCAAACAGTACAACAGTCAAACAATACAACAGTCAAACATTACAACAACAAACATTACAACAGTCAAACATTACAACAGTCAAACAATACAACAACAAACATTACAACAGTCAAACATTACAACAGTCAAACAATACAACAACAAACATTACAGCAACAAACATTACAACAGTCAGACATTACAACAGTCAAACATTACAGCAGTCAAACATTACAACAGTCAAACATTACAACAACAAACAATACAACAGTCAAACATTACAACAGTCAAACATTACAACAGTCAAATATTACAACAACAAACAATACAACAGTCAAACATTACAACAGTCAAACAATACAACAGTCAAACAATACAACAGTCAAACATTACAACAACAAACATTACAACAGTCAAACATTACAACAGTCAAACATTACAACAATCAAACAATACAATAGTCAAACATTACAACAACAAACATTACAACAGTCAAACATTACAACAACAAACATTACAACAACAAACATTACAACAGTCAAACATTACAACAGTCAAACATTACAACAACAAACATTACAACAACAAACATTACAACAACAAACATTACAACAGTCAAACATTACAACAGTCAAACATTACAACAGTCAAACATTACAACAGTCAAACATTACAACAGTCAAACATTACAACAACAAACATTACAACAACAAACATTACAACAACAAACATTACAACAGTCAAACATTACAACAACAAACATTACAACAGTCAAACAGTACAACAGTCAAACAGTCAAACATTACAACAGTCAAACATTACAACAGTCAAACATTACAACAGTCAAACAATACAACAGTCAAACATTACAACAACACACATTACAACAGTCAAACATAACAACAACAAACATTACAACAGTCAAACATTACAACAACAAACAATACAACAGTCAAACATTACAACAACAAACATTACAACAGTCAAACATTACAACAACAAACATTACAACAGTCAAACATTACAACAACAAACATTACAACAACAAACATTACAACAGTCAAACATTACAACAACAAACATTACAACAACAAACATTACAACAACAAACATTACAACAACAAACATTACAACAGTCAAACATTACAACAACAAACATTACAACAGTCAAACATTACAACAGTCAAACATTACAACAGTCAAACATTACAACAACAAACATTACAACAACAAACATTACAACAACAAACATTACAACAGTCAAACATTACAACAGTCAAACATTACAAAAACAAACATTACAACAGTCAAACAGTACAACAGTCAAACAATACAACAGTCAAACATTACAACAACAAACATTACAACAGTCAAACATTACAACAGTCAAACGATACAACAACAAACATTACAACAGTCAAACATTACAACAGTCAAACAATACAACAACAAACATTACAGCAACAAACATTACAACAGTCAGACATTACAACAGTCAAACATTACAGCAGTCAAACATTACAACAGTCAAACATTACAACAACAAACAATACAACAGTCAAACATTACAACAGTCAAACATTACAACAGTCAAACATTACAACAACAAACAATACAACAGTCAAACATTACAACAGTCAAACAATACAACAGTCAAACAATACAACAGTCAAACATTACAACAACAAACATTACAACAGTCAAACATTACAACAGTCAAACAATACAACAGTCAAACATTACAACAAACATTACAACAGTCAAACATTACAACAACAAACATTACAACAACAAACATTACAACAGTCAAACATTACAACAACAAACAATACAACAGTCAAACATTACAACAGTCAAACAATACAACAGTCAAACATTACAGCAACAAATATTACAACAACAAACATTACAACAACAAACAATACAACAGTCAAACATTACAATAACAAACATTTACAACAGTCAAACATTGCAACAGTCAAACATTACAACAGTCAAACAATACAACAGTCAAACATTACAACAGTCAAACATTACAACAACAAACATTACAACAACAAACATTACAACAGTCAAACATTACAACAACAAACATTACAACAGTCAAACATTACAACAGTCAAACATTACAACAACAAACATTACAACAGTCAAACATTACAACAGTCAAACATTACAACAACAAACAACAGTCAAACATTACAACAACAAACAATACAACAGTCAAACATTACAACAGTCAAACAATACAACAGTCAAACATTACAGCAACAAATATTACAACAACAAACATTACAACAACAAAAATACAACAGTCAAACATTACAATAACAAACATTTACAACAGTCAAACATTGCAACAGTCAAACATTACAACAGTCAAACAATACAACAGTCAAACATTACAACAGTCAAACATTACAACAACAAACATTACAACAACAAACATTACAACAGTCAAACATTACAACAACAAACATTACAACAGTCAAACATTACAACAGTCAAACATTACAACAACAAACATTACAACAGTCAAACATTACAACAGTCAAACATTACAACAACAAACAACAGTCAAACATTACAACAACAAACAATACAACAGTCAAACATTACAACAGTCAAACATTACAACAGTCAAACATTACAACAACAAACAATACAACAGTCAAACATTACAACAACAAACATTACAACAACAAACATTACAACAGTCAAACAATACAACAGTCAAACATTACAACAACAAACATTACAACAGTCAAACATAACAACAACAAACATTACAACAGTCAAACAATACAACAGTCAAACATTACAACAGTCAAACATTACAGCAGTCAAACATTACAACAACAAACATTACAACAGTCAAATATTACAACAACAAACAATACAACACTCAAACATTACAACAACAAACATTACAACAACAAACATTACAACAACAAACATTACAATAACAAACATTACAACAACAAACATTACAACAGTCAAACATTACAACAGTCAAACATTACAACAGTCAAACATTACAACAGTCAAACATTACAACAACAAACATTACAACAGTCAAACATTACAACAACAAACAATACAACAGTCAAACATTACAACAGTCAAACAATACAACAGTCAAACATTACAACAGTCAAACATTACAACAACAAACATTACAACAGTCAAACATTACAACAGTCAAACAATACAACAGTCAAACATTACAACAACAAACATTACAACAGTCAAACATTACAACAGTCAAACAATACAACAACAAACATTACAACAGTCAAACATTACAACAGTCAAACAATACATCAACAAACATTACAGCAACAAACATTACAACAGTCAGACATTACAACAGTCAAACATTACAGCAGTCAAACATTACAACAGTCAAACATTACAACAACAAACAATACAACAGTCAAACATTACAACAGTCAAACATTACAACAGTCAAACATTACAACAACAAACAATACAACAGTCAAACATTACAACAGTCAAACATTACAACAGTCAAACATTAAAACAGTCAAACATTACAACAGTCAAACAATACAACAGTCAAACATTACAACAGTCAAACAATACAACAGTCAAACATTACAACAGTCAAACATTACAACAACAAACATTACAACAGTCAAACATTACAACAGTCAAACATTACAACAGTCAAACATTACAACAACAAACATTACAACAACAAACATTACAACAACAAACATTACAACAGTCAAACATTACAACAACAAACATTACAACAGTCAAACATTACAACAGTCAAACATTACAACGTCAAACATTACAACAGTCAAACATTACAACAGTCAAACATTACAACAACAAACATTACAACAGTCAAACATTACAACAACAAACATTACAACAGTCAAATATTACAACAGTCAAATATTACAACAGTCAAACATTAAAACAACAAGCAATACAACAGTCAAACATTACAACAGTCAAACATTACAGCAACAAACATTATAGCAACAAACATTACAACAGTCAAACATTACAACAACAAACATTACAACAGTCAAACATTACAACAGTCAAACAATACAACAACAAACATTACAACAGTCAAACAATACAACAGTCAAACATTACAACAACAAACATTACAACAGTCAAACATTACAACAACAAACAATACAACAGTCAAACATTACAACAGTCAAACATTACAACAGTCAAACATTACAACAGTCAAACAATACAACAGTCAAACATTACAACAGTCAAACATTACAACAGTCAAACAATACAACAGTCAAACATTACAACAACAAACATTACAACAGTCAAACATTACAACAACAAACAATACAACAGTCAAACATTACAACAGTCAAACAATACAACAGTCAAACATTACAGCAACAAATATTACAACAACAAACATTACAACAACAAACAATACAACAGTCAAACATTACAATAACAAACATTACAACAACAAACATTACAACAGTCAAACATTACAACAGTCAAACATTACAACAGTCAAACAATACAACAGTCAAACATTACAACAGTCAAACATTACAACAACAAACATTACAACAACAAACATTACAACAGTCAAACATTAAAACAGTCAAACATTACAACAGTCAAACAATACAACAGTCAAACATTACAACAACAAACATTACAACAGTCAAACAATACAACAGTCAAACTTTACAACAACAAACATTACAACAGTCAAACATTACAACAACAAACATTACAACAGTCAAACAATACAACAGTCAAACATTACAACAGTCAAACATTACAGCAGTCAAACATTACAACAACAAACATTACAACAGTCAAATATTACAACAACAAACAATACAACACTCAAACATTACAACAACAAACATTACAACAACAAACATTACAATAACAAACATTACAACAACAAACATTACAACAGTCAAACATTACAACAGTCAAACATTACAACAGTCAAACATTACAACAGTCAAACATTACAACAACAAACATTACAACAGTCAAACATTACAACAACAAACAATACAACAGTCAAACATTACAACAGTCAAACAATACAACAGTCAAACAATACAACAGTCAAACATTACAACAACAAACATTACAACAGTCAAACATTACAACAGTCAAACAATACAACAGTCAAACATTACAACAAACATTACAACAGTCAAACATTACAACAGTCAAACATTACAACAGTCAAACATTACAACAACAAACATTACAACAACAAACATTACAACAGTCAAACATTACAACAGTCAAACATTACAACAGTCAAACATTACAACAGTCAAACATTACAACAACAAACATTACAACAGTCAAACAGTACAACAGTCAAACAATACAACAGTCAAACATTACAACAACAAACATTACAACAGTCAAACATTACAACAGTCAAACAATACAACAACAAACATTACAACAGTCAAACATTACAACAGTCAAACAATACAACAACAAACATTACAGCAACAAACATTACAACAGTCAGACATTACAACAGTCAAACATTACAGCAGTCAAACATTACAACAGTCAAACATTACAACAACAAACAATACAACAGTCAAACATTACAACAGTCAAACATTACAACAGTCAAACATTACAACAACAAACAATACAACAGTCAAACATTACAACAGTCAAACATTACAACAGTCAAACATTACAACAGTCAAACATTACAACAGTCAAACAATACAACAGTCAAACATTACAACAGTCAAACATTACAACAGTCAAACAATACAACAATCAAACATTACAACAGTCAAACATTACAACAACAAACATTACAACAGTCAAACATTACAACAGTCAAACATTACAACAGTCAAACATTACAACAACAAACATTACAACAGTCAAACATTACAACAACAAACATTACAACAGTCAAACATTACAACAACAAACATTACAACAGTCAAACATTACAACAGTCAAACATTACAACGTCAAACATTACAACAGTCAAACATTACAACAGTCAAACATTACAACAACAAACATTACAACAGTCAAATATTACAACAGTCAAATATTACAACAGTCAAACATTAAAACAACAAGCATTACAACAGTCAAACATTACAACAGTCAAACATTACAGCAACAAACATTACAGCAACAAACATTACAACAGTCAAACATTACAACAGTCAAACATTACAACAACAAACATTACAACAGTCAAACATTACAACAACAAACAATACAACAGTCAAACATTACAACAGTCAAACAATACAACAGTCAAACAATACAACAGTCAAACATTACAACAACAAACATTACAACAGTCAAACATTACAACAGTCAAACAATACAACAGTCAAACATTACAACAAACATTACAACAGTCAAACATTACAACAGTCAAACATTACAACAGTCAAACATTACAACAACAAACATTACAACAACAAACATTACAACAGTCAAACATTACAACAGTCAAACATTACAACAGTCAAACATTACAACAGTCAAACATTACAACAACAAACATTACAACAGTCAAACATTACAACAGTCAAACAATACAACAGTCAAACATTACAACAACAAACATTACAACAGTCAAACATTACAACAGTCAAACGATACAACAACAAACATTACAACAGTCAAACATTACAACAGTCAAACAATACAACAACAAACATTACAGCAACAAACATTACAACAGTCAGACATTACAACAGTCAAACATTACAGCAGTCAAACATTACAACAGTCAAACATTACAACAACAAACAATACAACAGTCAAACATTACAACAGTCAAACATTACAACAGTCAAACATTACAACAACAAACAATACAACAGTCAAACATTACAACAGTCAAACATTACAACAGTCAAACATTACAACAGTCAAACAATACAACAGTGAAACATTACAACAGTCAAACATTACAACAGTCAAACAATACAACAGTCAAACATTACAACAACAAACATTACAACAGTCAAACAATACAACAGTCAAACATTACAACAACAAACATTACAACAGTCAAACAGTACAACAGTCAAACAATACAACAGTCAAACATTACAACAACAAACATTACAACAGTCAAACATTACAACAGTCAAACAATACAACAACAAACATTACAACAGTCAAACATTACAACAGTCAAACAATACAACAACAAACATTACAGCAACAAACATTACAACAGTCAGACATTACAACAGTCAAACATTACAACAGTCAAACATTACAACAGTCAAACATTACAACAACAAACAATACAACAGTCAAACATTACAACAGTCAAACATTACAACAGTCAAATATTACAACAACAAACAATACAACAGTCAAACATTACAACAGTCAAACATTACAACAGTCAAACAATACAACAGTCAAACATTACAACAACAAACATTACAACAGTCAAACATTACAACAGTCAAACATTACAACAGTCAAAAAATACAATAGTCAAACATTACAACAACAAACATTACAACAGTCAAACATTACAACAACAAACATTACAACAACAAACATTACAACAACAAACATTACAACAGTCAAACATTACAACAGTCAAACATTACAACAGTCAAACAATACAACAGTCAAACATTACAACAACAAACATTACAACAGTCAAACAGTACAACAGTCAAACAATACAACAGTCAAACATTACAACAACAAACATTACAACAGTCAAACATTACAACAGTCAAACAATACAACAACAAACATTACAACAGTCAAACATTACAACAGTCAAACATTACAACAGTCAAACAATACAACAGTCAAACATTACAACAACAAACATTACAACAGTCAAACATTACAACAGTCAAACATTACAACAGTCAAACAATACAATAGTCAAACATTACAACAACAAACATTACAACAGTCAAACATTACAACAACAAACATTACAACAACAAACATTACAACAACAAACATTACAACAGTCAAACATTACAACAGTCAAACATTACAACAGTCAAACAATACAACAGTCAAACATTACAACAACAAACATTACAACAGTCAAACAGTACAACAGTCAAACAATACAACAGTCAAACATTACAACAACAAACATTACAACAGTCAAACATTACAACAGTCAAACAATACAACAACAAACATTACAACAGTCAAACATTACAACAGTCAAACAATACAACAACAAACATTACAGCAACAAACATTACAACAGTCAGACATTACAACAGTCAAACATTACAGCAGTCAAACATTACAACAGTCAAACATTACAACAACAAACAATACAACAGTCAAACATTACAACAGTCAAACATTACAACAGTCAAACATTTCAACAACAAACAATACAACAGTCAAACATTACAACAGTCAAACATTACAACAGTCAAACATTACAACAGTCAAACATTACAACAGTCAAACAATACAACAGTCAAACATTACAACAGTCAAACATTACAACAGTCAAACAATACAACAACAAACATTACAACAGTCAAACATTACAACAACAAACATTACAACAGTCAAACATTACAACAATCAAACATTACAACAGTCAAACATTACAACAACAAACATTACAACAACAAACATTACAACAACAAACATTACAACAGTCAAACATTACAACAACAAACATTACAACAGTCAAACATTACAACAGTCAAACATTACAACGTCAAACATTACAACAGTCAAACATTACAACAGTCAAACATTACAACAACAAACATTACAACAGTCAAATATTACAACAGTCAAATATTACAACAGTCAAACATTAAAACAACAAGCATTACAACAGTCAAACATTACAACAGTCAAACATTACAGCAACAAACATTACAGCAACAAACATTACAACAGTCAAACATTACAACAGTCAAACATTACAACAACAAACATTACAACAGTCAAACATTACAACAGTCAAACAATACAACAACAAACATTACAACAGTCAAACAATACAACAGTCAAACATTACAACAACAAACATTACAACAGTCAAACATTACAACAGTCAAACAATACAACAGTCAAACAATACAACAGTCAAACATTACAACAACAAACATTACAACAGTCAAACATTACAACAGTCAAACAATACAACAGTCAAACATTACAACAAACATTACAACAGTCAAACATTACAACAGTCAAACATTACAACAGTCAAACATTACAACAACAAACATTACAACAACAAACATTACAACAGTCAAACATTACAACAGTCAAACATTACAACAGTCAAACAATACAACAGTCAAACATTACAACAACAAACATTACAACAGTCAAACATTACAACAGTCAAACAATACAACAGTCAAACATTACAACAACAAACATTACAACAGTCAAACATTACAACAGTCAAACATTACAACAGTCAAACAATACAACAACAAACATTACAGCAACAAACATTACAACAGTCAGACATTACAACAGTCAAACATTACAACAATCAAACATTACAACAGTCAAACATTACAACAACAAACAATACAACAGTCAAACATTACAACAGTCAAACATTACAACAGTCAAACATTACAACAACAAACAATACAACAGTCAAACATTACAACAGTCAAACATTACAACAGTCAAACATTACAACAGTCAAACAATACAACAGTGAAACATTACAACAGTCAAACATTACAACAGTCAAACAATACAACAGTCAAACATTACAACAACAAACATTACAACAGTCAAACAATACAACAGTCAAACATTACAACAACAAACATTACAACAGTCAAACAGTACAACAGTCAAACAATACAACAGTCAAACATTACAACAACAAACAATACAACAGTCAAACATTACAACAGTCAAACATTACAACAGTCAAACATTACAACAACAAACAATACAACAGTCAAACATTACAACAGTCAAACATTACAACAGTCAAACATTACAACAACAAACATTACAACAGTCAAACATTACAACAGTCAAACAATACAACAACAAACATTACAACAGTCAAACATTACAACAGTCAAACAATACAACAACAAACATTACAGCAACAAACATTACAACAGTCAGACATTACAACAGTCAAACATTACAGCAGTCAAACATTACAACAGTCAAACATTACAACAACAAACAATACAACAGTCAAACATTACAACAGTCAAACATTACAACAGTCAAACATTACAACAACAAACAATACAACAGTCAAACATTACAACAGTCAAACAATACAACAGTCAAACAATACAACAGTCAAACATTACAACAACAATCATTACAACAGTCAAACATTACAACAGTCAAACATTACAACAGTCAAACAATACAATAGTCAAACATTACAACAACAAACATTACAACAGTCAAACATTACAACAACAAACATTACAACAACAAACATTACAACAGTCAAACATTACAACAGTCAAACATTACAACAACAAACATTACAACAACAAACATTACAACAACAAACATTACAACAGTCAAACATTACAACAGTCAAACATTACAACAGTCAAACATTACAACAGTCAAACATTACAACAGTCAAACATTACAACAACAAACATTACAACAACAAACATTACAACAACAAACATTACAACAGTCAAACATTACAACAACAAACATTACAACAGTCAAACAGTACAACAGTCAAACAGTCAAACATTACAACAGTCAAACATTACAACAGTCAAACATTACAACAGTCAAACAATACAACAGTCAAACATTACAACAACAAACATTACAACAGTCAAACATAACAACAACAAACATTACAACAGTCAAACATTACAACAACAAACAATACAACAGTCAAACATTACAACAACAAACATTACAACAGTCAAACATTACAACAACAAACATTACAACAGTCAAACATTACAACAACAAACATTACAACAACAAACATTACAACAGTCAAACATTACAACAACAAACATTACAACAACAAACATTACAACAACAAACATTACAACAGTCAAACATTACAACAACAAACATTACAACAGTCAAACATTACAACAGTCAAACATTACAACAGTCAAACATTACAACAACAAACATTACAACAACAAACATTACAACAACAAACATTACAACAGTCAAACATTACAACAGTCAAACATTACAACAGTCAAACAATACAACAGTCAAACATTACAAAAACAAACATTACAACAGTCAAACAGTACAACAGTCAAACAATACAACAGTCAAACATTACAACAACAAACATTACAACAGTCAAACATTACAACAGTCAAACAATACAACAACAAACATTACAACAGTCAAACATTACAACAGTCAAACAATACAACAACAAACATTACAGCAACAAACATTACAACAGTCAAACATTACAACAGTCAAACATTACAACAGTCAAACATTACAACAGTCAAACATTACAACAACAAACAATACAACAGTCAAACATTACAACAGTCAAACATTACAACAGTCAAACATTACAACAACAAACAATACAACAGTCAAACATTACAACAGTCAAACAATACAACAGTCAAACAATACAACAGTCAAACATTACAACAACAAACATTACAACAGTCAAACATTACAACAGTCAAACAATACAACAGTCAAACATTACAACAAACATTACAACAGTCAAACATTACAACAACAAACATTACAACAACAAACATTACAACAGTCAAACATTACAACAACAAACAATACAACAGTCAAACATTACAACAGTCAAACAATACAACAGTCAAACATTACAGCAACAAATATTACAACAACAAACATTACAACAACAAAAAATACAACAGTCAAACATTACAATAACAAACATTTACAACAGTCAAACATTGCAACAGTCAAACATTACAACAGTCAAACAATACAACAGTCAAACATTACAACAGTCAAACATTACAACAACAAACATTACAACAACAAACATTACAACAGTCAAACATTACAACAACAAACATTACAACAGTCAAACATTACAACAGTCAAACATTACAACAACAAACATTACAACAGTCAAACATTACAACAGTCAAACATTACAACAACAAACAACAGTCAAACATTACAACAACAAACAATACAACAGTCAAACATTACAACAGTCAAACAATACAACAGTCAAACATTACAACAACAAAAATTACAACAACAAACATTACAACAACAAAAAATACAACAGTCAAACATTACAATAACAAACATTTACAACAGTCAAACATTGCAACAGTCAAACATTACAACAGTCAAACAATACAACAGTCAAACATTACAACAGTCAAACATTACAACAACAAACATTACAACAACAAACATTACAACAGTCAAACATTACAACAACAAACATTACAACAGTCAAACATTACAACAGTCAAACATTACAACAACAAACATTACAACAGTCAAACATTACAACAGTCAAACATTACAACAACAAACAACAGTCAAACATTACAACAACAAACAATACAACAGTCAAACATTACAACAGTCAAATATTACAACAGTCAAACATTACAACAACAAACAATACAACAGTCAAACATTACAACAACAAACATTACAACAACAAACATTACAACAGTCAAACATAACAACAACAAACATTACAACAGTCAAACAATACAACAGTCAAACATTACAACAGTCAAACATTACAGCAGTCAAACATTACAACAACAAACATTACAACAGTCAAATATTACAACAACAAACAATACAACACTCAAACATTACAACAACAAACATTACAACAACAAACATTACAACAACAAACATTACAATAACAAACATTACAACAACAAACATTACAACAGTCAAACATTACAACAGTCAAACATTACAACAGTCAAACAATACAACAGTCAAACATTACAACAACAAACATTACAACAGTCAAACATTACAACAGTCAAACAATACAACAGTCAAACATTACAACAAACATTACAACAGTCAAACATTACAACAACAAACATTACAACAACAAACATTACAACAGTCAAACATTACAACAGTCAAACATTACAACAACAAACAATACAACAGTCAAACATTACAACAGTCAAACATTACAACAGTCAAACATTACAACAACAAACAATACAACAGTCAAACATTACAACAGTCAAACAATACAACAGTCAAACAATACAACAGTCAAACATTACAACAACAAACATTACAACAGTCAAACATTACAACAGTCAAACAATACAACAGTCAAACATTACAACAAACATTACAACAGTCAAACATTACAACAACAAACATTACAACAACAAACATTACAACAGTCAAACATTACAACAACAAACAATACAACAGTCAAACATTACAACAGTCAAACATTACAACAGTCAAACATTACAACAACAAATATTACAACAACAAACATTACAACAACAAAAATACAACAGTCAAACATTACAATAACAAACATTTACAACAGTCAAACATTGCAACAGTCAAACATTACAACAGTCAAACAATACAACAGTCAAACATTACAACAGTCAAACATTACAACAACAAACATTACAACAACAAACATTACAACAGTCAAACATTACAACAACAAACATTACAACAGTCAAACATTACAACAGTCAAACATTACAACAACAAACATTACAACAGTCAAACATTACAACAGTCAAACATTACAACAACAAACAACAGTCAAACATTACAACAACAAACAATACAACCGTCAAACATTACAACAGTCAAACAATACAACAGTCAAACATTACAGCAACAAATATTACAACAACAAACATTACAACAACAAAAAATACAACAGTCAAACATTACAATAACAAACATTTACAACAGTCAAACATTGCAACAGTCAAACATTACAACAGTCAAACAATACAACAGTCAAACATTACAACAGTCAAACATTACAACAACAAACATTACAACAACAAACATTACAACAGTCAAACATTACAACAACAAACATTACAACAGTAAAACATTACAACAGTCAAACATTACAACAACAAACATTACAACAGTCAAACATTACAACAGTCAAACATTACAACAACAAACAACAGTCAAACATTACAACAGTCAAACATTACAACAACAAACAACAGTCAAACATTACAACAACAAACAATACAACAGTCAAACATTACAACAGTCAAATATTACAACAGTCAAACATTACAACAACAAACAATACAACAGTCAAACATTACAACAACAAACATTACAACAACAAACATTACAACAGTCAAACATAACAACAACAAACATTACAACAGTCAAACAATACAACAGTCAAACATTACAACAGTCAAACATTACAGCAGTCAAACATTACAACAACAAACATTACAACAGTCAAATATTACAACAACAAACAATACAACACTCAAACATTACAACAACAAACATTACAACAACAAACATTACAACAACAAACATTACAATAACAAACATTACAACAACAAACATTACAACAGTCAAACATTACAACAGTCAAACATTACAACAGTCAAACAATACAACAGTCAAACATTACAACAACAAACATTACAACAGTCAAACATTACAACAGTCAAACAATACAACAGTCAAACATTACAACAAACATTACAACAGTCAAACATTACAACAACAAACATTACAACAACAAACATTACAACAGTCAAACATTACAACAGTCAAACATTACAACAACAAACAATACAACAGTCAAACATTACAACAGTCAAACATTACAACAGTCAAACATTACAACAACAAACATTACAACAGTCAAACATTACAACAGTCAAACATTACAACAGTCAAACATTACAACAGTCAAACATTACAACAACAAACATTACAACAGTCAAACATTACAACAGTCAAACAATACAACAGTCAAACATTACAACAAACATTACAACAGTCAAACATTACAACAACAAACATTACAACAACAAACATTACAACAGTCAAACATTACAACAACAAACAATACAACAGTCAAACATTACAACAGTCAAACAATACAACAGTCAAACATTACAGCAACAAATATTACAACAACAAACATTACAACAACAAAAAATACAACAGTCAAACATTACAATAACAAACATTTACAACAGTCAAACATTGCAACAGTCAAACATTACAACAGTCAAACAATACAACAGTCAAACATTACAACAGTCAAACATTACAACAACAAACATTACAACAACAAACATTACAACAGTCAAACATTACAACAACAAACATTACAACAGTCAAACATTACAACAGTCAAACATTACAACAACAAACATTACAACAGTCAAACATTACAACAGTCAAACATTACAACAACAAACAACAGTCAAACATTACAACAACAAACAATACAACAGTCAAACATTACAACAGTCAAACAATACAACAGTCAAACATTACAGCAACAAATATTACAACAACAAACATTACAACAACAAAAAATACAACAGTCAAACATTACAATAACAAACATTTACAACAGTCAAACATTGCAACAGTCAAACATTACAACAGTCAAACAATACAACAGTCAAACATTACAACAGTCAAACATTACAACAACAAACATTACAACAACAAACATTACAACAGTCAAACATTACAACAACAAACATTACAACAGTAAAACATTACAACAGTCAAACATTACAACAACAAACATTACAACAGTCAAACATTACAACAGTCAAACATTACAACAACAAACATACACAGTCAAACATTACAACAACAAACAATACAACAGTCAAACATTACAACAGTCAAACATTACAACAGTCAAACATTACAACAACAAACAATACAACAGTCAAACATTACAACAACAAACATTACAACAACAAACATTACAACAGTCAAACATTACAACAACAAACATTACAACAGTCAAACATTACAACAGTCAAACAATACAACAGTCAAACATTACAGCAGTCAAACATTACAACAACAAACATTACAACAGTCAAATATTACAACAACAAACAATACAACACTCAAACATTACAACAACAAACATTACAACAACAAACATTACAACAACAAACATTACAATAACAAACATTACAACAACAAACATTACAACAGTCAAACATTACAACAGTCAAACATTACAACAGTCAAACAATACAACAGTCAAACATTACAACAACAAACATTACAACAGTCAAACATTACAACAACAAACAATACAACAGTCAAACATTACAACAGTCAAACAATACAACAGTCAAACAATACAACAGTCAAACATTACAACAACAAACATTACAACAGTCAAACATTACAACAGTCAAACAATACAACAGTCAAACATTACAACAACAAACATTACAACAGTCAAACATTACAACAGTCAAACAATACAACAACAAACATTACAACAGTCAAACATTACAACAGTCAAACAATACAACAACAAACATTACAGCAACAAACATTACAACAGTCAGACATTACAACAGTCAAACATTACAGCAGTCAAACATTACAACAGTCAAACAATACAACAGTCAAACATTACAACAGTCAAACATTACAACAACAAACATTACAACAACAAACATTACAACAGTCAAACATTACAACAACAAACATTACAACAGTCAAACATTACAACAGTCAAACATTACAACAACAAACATTACAACAGTCAAACATTACAACAGTCAAACATTACAACAACAAACAACAGTCAAACATTACAACAACAAACAATACAACAGTCAAACATTACAACAGTCAAACAATACAACAGTCAAACATTACAGCAACAAATATTACAACAACAAACATTACAACAACAAAAAATACAACAGTCAAACATTACAATAACAAACATTTACAACAGTCAAACATTGCAACAGTCAAACATTACAACAGTCAAACAATACAACAGTCAAACATTACAACAGTCAAACATTACAACAACAAACATTACAACAACAAACATTACAACAGTCAAACATTACAACAACAAACATTACAACAGTCAAACATTACAACAGTCAAACATTACAACAACAAACATTACAACAGTCAAACATTACAACAGTCAAACATTACAACAACAAACAACAGTCAAACATTACAACAACAAACAATACAACAGTCAAACATTACAACAGTCAAATATTACAACAGTCAAACATTACAACAACAAACAATACAACAGTCAAACATTACAACAACAAACATTACAACAACAAACATTACAACAGTCAAACAATACAACAGTCAAACATTACAACAACAAACATTACAACAGTCAAACATTACAACAACAAACATTACAACAGTCAAACAATACAACAGTCAAACATTACAACAGTCAAACATTACAGCAGTCAAACATTACAACAACAAACATTACAACAGTCAAATATTACAACAACAAACAATACAACACTCAAACATTACAACAACAAACATTACAACAACAAACATTACAACAACAAACATTACAATAACAAACATTACAACAACAAACATTACAACAGTCAAACATTACAACAGTCAAACATTACAACAGTCAAACAATACAACAGTCAAACATTACAACAACAAACATTACAACAGTCAAACATTACAACAACAAACAATACAACAGTCAAACATTACAACAGTCAAACAATACAACAGTCAAACAATACAACAGTCAAACATTACAACAACAAACATTACAACAGTCAAACATTACAACAGTCAAACAATACAACAGTCAAACATTACAACAACAAACATTACAACAGTCAAACATTACAACAGTCAAACAATACAACAACAAACATTACAACAGTCAAACATTACAACAGTCAAACAATACAACAACAAACATTACAGCAACAAACATTACAACAGTCAGACATTACAACAGTCAAACATTACAGCAGTCAAACATTACAACAGTCAAACATTACAACAACAAACAATACAACAGTCAAACATTACAACAGTCAAACATTACAACAGTCAAACATTACAACAATAAACAATACAACAGTCAAACATTACAACAGTCAAACATTACAACAGTCAAACATTAAAACAGTCAAACATTACAACAGTCAAACAATACAACAGTCAAACATTACAACAGTCAAACAATACAACAGTCAAACATTACAACAGTCAAACATTACAACAACAAACATTACAACAGTCAAACATTACAACAGTCAAACATTACAACAGTCAAACATTACAACAACAAACATTACAACAACAAACATTACAACAACAAACATTACAACAGTCAAACATTACAACAACAAACATTACAACAGTCAAACATTACAACAGTCAAACATTACAACGTCAAACATTACAACAGTCAAACATTACAACAGTCAAACATTACAACAACAAACATTACAACAGTCAAACATTACAACAACAAACATTACAACAGTCAAATATTACAACAGTCAAATATTACAACAGTCAAACATTAAAACAACAAGCATTACAACAGTCAAACATTACAACAGTCAAACATTACAGCAACAAACATTACAGCAACAAACATTACAACAGTCAAACATTACAACAACAAACATTACAACAGTCAAACATTACAACAGTCAAACAATACAACAACAAACATTACAACAGTCAAACAATACAACAGTCAAACATTACAACAACAAACATTACAACAGTCAAACATTACAACAACAAACAATACAACAGTCAAACATTACAACAGTCAAACATTACAACAGTCAAACATTACAACAGTCAAACAATACAACAGTCAAACATTACAACAGTCAAACATTACAACAGTCAAACAATACAACAGTCAAACATTACAACAACAAACATTACAACAGTCAAACATTACAACAACAAACAATACAACAGTCAAACATTACAACAGTCAAACAATACAACAGTCAAACATTACAGCAACAAATATTACAACAACAAACATTACAACAACAAACAATACAACAGTCAAACATTACAATAACAAACATTACAACAACAAACATTACAACAGTCAAACATTACAACAGTCAAACATTACAACAGTCAAACAATACAACAGTCAAACATTACAAGAGTCAAACATTACAACAACAAACATTACAACAACAAACATTACAACAGTCAAACATTAAAACAGTCAAACATTACAACAGTCAAACAATACAACAGTCAAACATTACAACAACAAACATTACAACAGTCAAACAATACAACAGTCAAACTTTACAACAACAAACATTACAACAGTCAAACATTACAACAACAAACATTACAACAGTCAAACAATACAACAGTCAAACATTACAACAGTCAAACATTACAGCAGTCAAACATTACAACAACAAACATTACAACAGTCAAACAATACAACAGTCAAACATTACAACAGTCAAACCTTACAACAACAAACATTACAACAGTCAAACATTACAACAGTCAAACATTACAACAGTCAAACATTACAACAATAAACAATACAACAGTCAAACATTACAACAGTCAAACATTACAACAGTCAAACATTAAAACAGTCAAACATTACAACAGTCAAACAATACAACAGTCAAACATTACAACAGTCAAACAATACAACAGTCAAACATTACAACAGTCAAACCTTACAACAACAAACATTACAACAGTCAAACATTACAACAGTCAAACATTACAACAGTCAAACATTACAACAACAAACATTACAACAACAAACATTACAACAACAAACATTACAACAGTCAAACATTACAACAACAAACATTACAACAGTCAAACATTACAACAGTCAAACATTACAACGTCAAACATTACAACAGTCAAACATTACAACAGTCAAACATTACAACAACAAACATTACAACAGTCAAACATTACAACAACAAACATTACAACAGTCAAATATTACAACAGTCAAATATTACAACAGTCAAACATTAAAACAACAAGCATTACAACAGTCAAACATTACAACAGTCAAACATTACAGCAACAAACATTACAGCAACAAACATTACAACAGTCAAACATTACAACAACAAACATTACAACAGTCAAACATTACAACAGTCAAACAATACAACAACAAACATTACAACAGTCAAACAATACAACAGTCAAACATTACAACAACAAACATTACAACAGTCAAACATTACAACAACAAACAATACAACAGTCAAACATTACAACAGTCAAACATTACAACAGTCAAACATTACAACAGTCAAACATTACAACAGTCAAACAATACAACAGTCAAACAATACAACAGTCAAACATTACAACAACAAACATTACAACAGTCAAACATTACAACAACAAACAATACAACAGTCAAACATTACAACAGTCAAACATATACAACAGTCAAACATTACAGCAACAAATATTACAACAACAAACATTACAACAACAAACAATACAACAGTCAAACATTACAATAACAAACATTACAACAACAAACATTACAACAGTCAAACATTACAACAGTCAAACATTACAACAGTCAAACAATACAACAGTCAAACATTACAAGAGTCAAACATTACAACAACAAACATTACAACAACAAACATTACAACAGTCAAACATTAAAACAGTCAAACATTACAACAGTCAAACAATACAACAGTCAAACATTACAACAACAAACATTACAACAGTCAAACAATACAACAGTCAAACTTTACAACAACAAACATTACAACAGTCAAACATTACAACAACAAACATTACAACAGTCAAACAATACAACAGTCAAACATTACAACAGTCAAACATTACAGCAGTCAAACATTACAACAACAAACATTACAACAGTCAAATATTACAACAACAAACAATACAACACTCAAACATTACAACAACAAACATTACAACAACAAACATTACAACAACAAACATTACAACAACAAACATTACAACAGTCAAACATTACAACAGTCAAACATTACAACAGTCAAACAATACAACAGTCAAACATTACAACAACAAACATTACAACAGTCAAACATTACAACAACAAACAATACAACAGTCAAACATTACAACAGTCAAACAATACAACAGTCAAACAATACAACAGTCAAACATTACAACAACAAACATTACAACAGTCAAACATTACAACAGTCAAACAATACAACAGTCAAACATTACAACAAACATTACAACAGTCAAACATTACAACAGTCAAACATTACAACAGTCAAACATTACAACAACAAACATTACAACAACAAACATTACAACAGTCAAACATTACAACAGTCAAACATTACAACAGTCAAACAATACAACAGTCAAACATTACAACAACAAACATTACAACAGTCAAACAGTACAACAGTCAAACAATACAACAGTCAAACATTACAACAACAAACATTACAACAGTCAAACATTACAACAGTCAAACAATACAACAACAAACATTACAACAGTCAAACATTACAACAGTCAAACAATACAACAACAAACATTACAGCAACAAACATTACAACAGTCAGACATTACAACAGTCAAACATTACAGCAGTCAAACATTACAACAGTCAAACATTACAACAACAAACAATACAACAGTCAAACATTACAACAGTCAAACATTACAACAGTCAAACATTACAACAACAAACAATACAACAGTCAAACATTACAACAGTCAAACATTACAACAGTCAAACATTACAACAGTCAAACATTACAACAGTCAAACATTACAACAGTCAAACATTACAACAGTCAAACATTACAACAGTCAAACAATACAACAGTCAAACATTACAACAGTCAAACATTACAACAACAAACATTACAACAGTCAAACATTACAACAGTCAAACATTACAACAGTCAAACATTACAACAACAAACATTACAACAACAAACATTACAACAACAAACATTACAACAGTCAAACATTACAACAACAAACATTACAACAGTCAAACATTACAACAGTCAAACATTACAACGTCAAACATTACAACAGTCAAACATTACAACAGTCAAACATTACAACAACAAACATTACAACAGTCAAATATTACAACAGTCAAATATTACAACAGTCAAACATTAAAACAACAAACATTACAACAGTCAAACATTACAACAGTCAAACATTACAACAACAAACATTACAGCAACAAACATTACAACAGTCAAACATTACAACAGTCAAACATTACAACAACAAACATTACAACAGTCAAACATTACAACAACAAACAATACAACAGTCAAACATTACAACAGTCAAACAATACAACAGTCAAACATTACAACAACAAACATTACAACAACAAACATTACAACAACAAACAATACAACAGTCAAACATTACAATAACAAACATTACAACAGTCAAACATTACAACAGTCAAACATTACAACAGTCAAACATTACAACAGTCAAACATTACAACAGTCAAACATTACAACAACAAACATTACAACAACAAACATTACAACAGTCAAACATTACAACAACAAACATTACAACAGTCAAACATTACAACAGTCAAACATTACAACAACAAACATTACAACAGTCAAACATTACAACAGTCAAACATTACAACAACAAACAACAGTCAAACATTACAACAACAAACAATACAACAGTCAAACATTACAACAGTCAAACAATACAACAGTCAAACATTACAACAACAAACATTACAACAACAAACATTACAACAACAAAAACATTACAACAGTCAAACATTACAATAACAAACATTTACAACAGTCAAACATTACAACAGTCAAACATTACAACAGTCAAACATTACAACAGTCAAACATTACAACAGTCAAACATTACAACAACAAACATTACAACAACAAACATTACAACAGTCAAACATTACAACAACAAACATTACAACAGTCAAACATTACAACAGTCAAACATTACAACAACAAACATTACAACAGTCAAACATTACAACAGTCAAACATTACAACAACAAACAACAGTCAAACATTACAACAACAAACAATACAACAGTCAAACATTACAACAGTCAAACATTACAACAGTCAAACATTACAACAACAAACAATACAACAGTCAAACATTACAACAACAAACATTACAACAACAAACATTACAACAGTCAAACATAACAACAACAAACATTACAACAGTCAAACAATACAACAGTCAAACATTACAACAGTCAAACATTACAACAGTCAAACATTACAACAACAAACATTACAACAGTCAAACATTACAACAACAAACATTACAACACTCAAACATTACAACAATCAAACATTACAACAACAAACATTACAACAACAAACATTACAATAACAAACATTACAACAACAAACATTACAACAGTCAAACATTACAACAGTCAAACATTACAACAGTCAAACATTACAACAGTCAAACATTACAACAACAAACATTACAACAGTCAAACATTACAACAACAAACATTACAACAGTCAAACATTACAACAGTCAAACATTACAACAGTCAAACATTACAACAGTCAAACATTACAACAACAAACATTACAACAGTCAAACATTACAACAGTCAAACATTACAACAGTCAAACATTACAACAACAAACATTACAACAGTCAAACATTACAACAGTCAAACATTACAACAACAAACATTACAACAGTCAAACATTACAACAGTCAAACAATACAACAACAAACATTACAACAACAAACATTACAACAGTCAAACATTACAACAGTCAAACATTACAACAGTCAAACATTACAACAGTCAAACATTACAACAGTCAAACATTACAACAGTCAAACATTACAACAACAAACATTACAACAACAAACATTACAACAGTCAAACATTACAACAACAAACATTACAACAGTCAAACATTACAACAGTCAAACATTACAACAACAAAAAATACAACAGTCAAACATTACAACAGTCAAACATTACAACAACAAACATTACAACAGTCAAACATTACAACAACAAACAATACAACAGTCAAACATTACAACAGTCAAACAATACAACAGTCAAACATTACAGCAACAAATATTACAACAACAAACATTACAACAACAAACAATACAACAGTCAAACATTACAATAACAAACATTCCCTACAACAGTCAAACATTACAACAGTCAAACATTACAACAGTCAAACAATACAACAGTCAAACATTACAAGAGTCAAACATTACAACAACAAACATTACAACAACAAACATTACAACAGTCAAACATTACAACAACAAACATTACAACAGTCAAACATTACAACAGTCAAACATTACAACAACAAACATTACAACAGTCAAACATTACAACAGTCAAACATTACAACAACAAACAACAGTCAAACATTACAACAACAAACAATACAACAGTCAAACATTACAACAGTCAAACATTACAACAGTCAAACATTACAACAACAAACAATACAACAGTCAAACATTACAACAACAAACATTACAACAACAAACATTACAACAGTCAAACAATACAACAGTCAAACATTACAACAACAAACATTACAACAGTCAAACATTACAACAACAAACATTACAACAGTCAAACAATACAACAGTCAAACATTACAACAGTCAAACATTACAGCAGTCAAACATTACAACAACAAACATTACAACAGTCAAATATTACAACAACAAACAATACAACAGTCAAACATTACAACAACAAACATTACAACAACAAACATTACAACAACAAACATTACAATAACAAACATTACAACAACAAACATTACAACAGTCAAACATTACAACAGTCAAACATTACAACAGTCAAACAATACAACAGTCAAACATTACAACAACAAACATTACAACAGTCAAACATTACAACAACAAACAATACAACAGTCAAACATTACAACAGTCAAACAATACAACAGTCAAACAATACAACAGTCAAACATTACAACAACAAACATTACAACAGTCAAACATTACAACAGTCAAACAATACAACAGTCAAACATTACAACAACAAACATTACAACAGTCAAACATTACAACAGTCAAACAATACAACAACAAACATTACAACAGTCAAACATTACAACAATCAAACAATACAACAACAAACATTACACCAACAAACATTACAACAGTCATACATTACAACAGTCAAACATTACAACAGTCAAACATTACAACAGTCAAACATTACAACAACAAACAATACAACAGTCAAACATTACAACAGTCAAACATTACAACAGTCAAACATTACAACAATAAACAATACAACAGTCAAACATTACAACAATCAAACATTACAACAGTCAAACATTAAACAGTCAAACATTACAACAGTCAAACAATACAACAATCAAACATTACAACAATCAAACATTACAACAGTCAAACATTACAACAGTCAAACATTACAACAACAAACATTACAACAGTCAAACATTACAACAACAAACATTACAACAGTCAAACATTACAACAATCAAACATTACAACAACAAACATTACAACAACAAACATTACAATAATCAAACATTACAACAACAAACATTACAACAGTCAAACATTACAACAGTCAAACATTACAACAGTCAAACATTACAACAGTCAAACATTACAACAACAAACATTACAACAGTCAAACATTACAACAACAAACATTACAACAGTCAAACATTACAACAGTCAAACATTACAACAGTCAAACATTACAACAGTCAAACATTACAACAACAAACATTACAACAGTCAAACATTACAACAGTCAAACAATACAACAGTCAAACATTACAACAACAAACATTACAACAGTCAAACATTACAACAGTCAAACATTACAACAACAAACATTACAACAGTCAAACATTACAACAGTCAAACAATACAACAACAAACATTACAACAACAAACATTACAACAGTCAGACATTACAACAGTCAAACATTACAACAGTCAAACATTACAACAGTCAAACATTACAACAACAAACAATACAACAGTCAAACATTACAACAGTCAAACATTACAACAGTCAAACATTACAACAATAAACAATACAACAGTCAAACATTACAACAGTCAAACATTACAACAGTCAAACATTAAAACAGTCAAACATTACAACAGTCAAACAATACAACAGTCAAACATTACAACAGTCAAACAATACAACAGTCAAACATTACAACAGTCAAACCTTACAACAACAAACATTACAACAGTCAAACATTACAACAGTCAAACATTACAACAGTCAAACATTACAACAACAAACATTACAACAACAAACATTACAACAACAAACATTACAACAGTCAAACATTACAACAACAAACATTACAACAGTCAAACATTACAACAGTCAAACATTACAACGTCAAACATTACAACAGTCAAACATTACAACAGTCAAACAATACAACAGTCAAACATTACAACAGTCAAACAATACAACAGTCAAACATTACAGCAGTCAAACATTACAACAACAAACATTACAACAGTCAAATATTACAACAACAAACAATACAACAGTCAAACATTACAACAACAAACATTACAACAACAAACATTACAACAACAAACATTACAATAACAAACATTACAACAACAAACATTACAACAGTCAAACATTACAACAGTCAAACATTACAACAGTCAAACAATACAACAGTCAAACATTACAACAACAAACATTACAACAGTCAAACATTACAACAACAAACAATACAACAGTCAAACATTACAACAGTCAAACATTACAACAACAAACATTACAACAGTCAAACATTACAACAACAAACATTACAACAGTCAAACATTACAACAGTCAAACAATACAACAGTCAAACATTACAACAACAAACATTACAACAGTCAAACATTACAACAGTCAAACAATACAACAACAAACATTACAACAGTCAAACATTACAACAGTCAAACAATACAACAACAAACATTACAGCAACAAACATTACAACAGTCAGACATTACAACAGTCAAACATTACAGCAGTCAAACATTACAACAGTCAAACATTACAACAACAAACAATACAACAGTCAAACATTACAACAGTCAAACATTACAACAGTCAAACATTACAACAATAAACAATACAACAGTCAAACATTACAACAGTCAAACATTACAACAGTCAAACATTAAAACAGTCAAACATTACAACAGTCAAACAATACAACAGTCAAACATTACAACAGTCAAACAATACAACAGTCAAACATTACAACAGTCAAACATTACAACAACAAACATTACAACAGTCAAACATTACAACAGTCAAACATTACAACAATCAAACATTACAACAACAAACATTACAACAACAAACATTACAACAGTCAAACATTACAACAACAAACATTACAACAGTCAAACATTACAACAGTCAAACATTACAACGTCAAACATTACAACAGTCAAACATTACAACAGTCAAACATTACAACAACAAACATTACAACAGTCAAACATTACAACAACAAACATTACAACAGTCAAATATTACAACAGTCAAATATTACAACAGTCAAACATTAAAACAACAAGCATTACAACAGTCAAACATTACAACAGTCAAACATTACAGCAACAAACATTACAGCAACAAACATTACAACAGTCAAACATTACAACAACAAACATTACAACAGTCAAACATTACAACAGTCAAACAATACAACAACAAACATTACAACAGTCAAACAATACAACAGTCAAACATTACAACAACAAACATTACAACAGTCAAACATTACAACAACAAACAATACAACAGTCAAACATTACAATAGTCAAACATTACAACAGTCAAACATTACAACAGTCAAACAATACAACAGTCAAACATTACAACAGTCAAACATTACAACAGTCAAACAATACAACAGTCAAACATTACAACAACAAACATTACAACAGTCAAACATTACAACAACAAACAATACAACAGTCAAACATTACAACAGTCAAACATATACAACAGTCAAACATTACAGCAACAAATATTACAACAACAAACATTACAACAACAAACAATACAACAGTCAAACATTACAATAACAAACATTACAACAACAAACATTACAACAGTCAAACATTACAACAGTCAAACATTACAACAGTCAAACAATACAACAGTCAAACATTACAAGAGTCAAACATTACAACAACAAACATTACAACAACAAACATTACAACAGTCAAACATTACAACAGTCAAACATTACAACAGTCAAACATTACAACAGTCAAACATTACAACAACAAACATTACAACAGTCAAACATTACAACAGTCAAACATTACAACAACAAACATTACAACAGTCAAACATTACAACAACAAACATTACAACAGTCAAACAATACAACAGTCAAACATTACAACAGTCAAACATTACAACAGTCAAACATTACAACAACAAACATTACAACAATCAAACAATACAACAGTCAAACATTACAACAGTCAAACATTACAACAACAAACATTACAACAGTCAAACATTACAACAGTCAAACATTACAACAGTCAAACATTACAACAACAAACATTACAACAGTCAAACATTACAACAGTCAAACATTACAACAACAAACAACAGTCAAACATTACAACAACAAACAATACAACAGTCAAACATTACAACAGTCAAACAATACAACAGTCAAACATTACAGCAACAAATATTACAACAACAAACATTACAACAACAAAAAATACAACAGTCAAACATTACAATAACAAACATTTACAACAGTCAAACATTGCAACAGTCAAACATTACAACAGTCAAACAATACAACAGTCAAACATTACAACAGTCAAACATTACAACAACAAACATTACAACAACAAACATTACAACAGTCAAACATTACAACAACAAACATTACAACAGTCAAACATTACAACAGTCAAACATTACAACAACAAACATTACAACAGTCAAACATTACAACAGTCAAACATTACAACAACAAACAACAGTCAAACATTACAACAACAAACAATACAACAGTCAAACATTACAACAGTCAAATATTACAACAGTCAAACATTACAACAACAAACAATACAACAGTCAAACATTACAACAACAAACATTACAACAACAAACATTACAACAGTCAAACAATACAACAGTCAAACATTACAACAACAAACATTACAACAGTCAAACATTACAACAACAAACATTACAACAGTCAAACAATACAACAGTCAAACATTACAACAGTCAAACATTACAGCAGTCAAACATTACAACAACAAACATTACAACAGTCAAACATTACAACAACAAACAATACAACACTCAAACATTACAACAACAAACATTACAACAACAAACATTACAACAACAAACATTACAATAACAAACATTACAACAACAAACATTACAACAGTCAAACATTACAACAGTCAAACATTACAACAGTCAAACAATACAACAGTCAAACATTACAACAACAAACATTACAACAGTCAAACATTACAACAACAAACAATACAACAGTCAAACATTACAACAGTCAAATATTACAACAGTCAAATATTACAACAGTCAAACATTAAAACAACAAACATTACAACAGTCAAACATTACAACAGTCAAACAATACAACAGTCAAACATTACAACAACAAACATTACAACAGTCAAACATTACAACAGTCAAACAATACAACAACAAACATTACAACAGTCAAACATTACAACAGTCAAACAATACAACAACAAACATTACAACAACAAACATTACAACAGTCAGACATTACAACAGTCAAACATTACAACAATCAAACATTACAACAGTCAAACATTACAACAACAAACAATACAACAGTCAAACATTACAACAGTCAAACATTACAACAGTCAAACATTACAACAATCAAACAATACAACAGTCAAACATTACAACAATCAAACATTACAACAGTCAAACATTACAACAATCAAACATTACAACAGTCAAACATTACAACAGTCAAACATTACAACAATCAAACATTACAACAGTCAAACATTACAACAGTCAAACATTACAACAACAAACATTACAACAGTCAAACATTACAACAACAAACAATACAACAGTCAAACATTACAATAACAAACATTACAACAACAAACATTACAACAATCAAACATTACAATAACAAACATTACAACAACAAACATTACAACAGTCAAACATTACAACAGTCAAACATTACAACAACAAACATTACAACAGTCAAACATTACAACAACAAACATTACAACAGTCAAACATTACAACAACAAACAATTACAACAGTCAAACATTACAACAGTCAAACATTACAACAATCAAACATTACAACAGTCAAACATTACAACAACAAACATTACAACAGTCAAACATTACAACAGTCAAACAATACAACAGTCAAACATTACAACAACAAACATTACAACAGTCAAACATTACAACAGTCAAACAATACAACAACAAACATTACAACAGTCAAACATTACAACAGTCAAACAATACATCAACAAACATTACAGCAACAAACATTACAACAGTCAAACATTACAACAGTCAAACATTACAACAGTCAAACATTACAACAGTCAAACATTACAACAACAAACAATACAACAGTCAAACATTACAACAGTCAAACATTACAACAGTCAAACATTACAACAACAAACAATACAACAGTCAAACATTACAACAGTCAAACATTACAACAGTCAAACATTACAACAGTCAAACATTACAACAGTCAAACATTACAACAGTCAAACAATACAACAGTCAAACATTACAACAGTCAAACATTACAACAGTCAAATAATACAACAACAAACATTACAACAGTCAAACATTACAACAGTCAAACATTACAACAGTCAAACATTACAACAACAAACATTACAACAACAAACATTACAACAACAAACATTACAACAGTCAAACATTACAACAACAAACATTACAACAGTCAAACATTACAACAGTCAAACATTACAACGTCAAACATTACAACAGTCAAACATTACAACAGTCAAACATTACAACAACAAACATTACAACAGTCAAACATTACAACAACAAACATTACAACAGTCAAATATTACAACAGTCAAATATTACAACAGTCAAACATTAAAACAACAAGCATTACAACAGTCAAACATTACAACAGTCAAACATTACAACAACAAACATTACAGCAACAAACATTACAACAGTCAAACATTACAACAACAAACATTACAACAGTCAAACATTACAACAGTCAAACAATACAACAACAAACATTACAACAGTCAAACAATACAACAGTCAAACATTACAACAACAAACATTACAACAGTCAAACATTACAACAACAAACAATACAACAGTCAAACATTACAACAGTCAAACATTACAACAGTCAAACATTACAACAGTCAAACAATACAACAGTCAAACATTACAACAGTCAAACATTACAACAGTCAAACAATACAACAGTCAAACATTACAACAACAAACATTACAACAGTCAAACATTACAACAACAAACAATACAACAGTCAAACATTACAACAGTCAAACAATACAACAGTCAAACATTACAACAACAAACATTACAACAATCAAACATTACAACAACAAACAATACAACAGTCAAACATTACAATAACAAACATTACAACAACAAACATTACAACAGTCAAACATTACAACAGTCAAACATTACAACAGTCAAACAATACAACAGTCAAACATTACAAGAGTCAAACATTACAACAACAAACATTACAACAACAAACATTACAACAGTCAAACATTACAACAGTCAAACATTACAACAGTCAAACAATACAACAGTCAAACATTACAACAACAAACATTACAACAGTCAAACAATACAACAGTCAAACATTACAACAAACATTACAACAGTCAAACATTACAACAACAAACATTACAACAGTCAAACAATACAACAGTCAAACATTACAACAGTCAAACATTACAACAGTCAAATAATACAACAACAAACATTACAACAGTCAAACATTACAACAGTCAAACATTACAACAGTCAAACATTACAACAACAAACATTACAACAGTCAAACATTACAACAGTCAAACATTACAACAGTCAAACATTACAACAGTCAAACAATACAACAGTCAAACATTACAACAGTCAAACATTACAACAGTCAAACATTACAACAGTCAAACATTACAACAGTCAAACATTACAACAGTCAAACAATACAACAGTCAAACATTACAACAGTCAAACATTACAACAGTCAAATAATACAACAACAAACATTACAACAGTCAAACATTACAACAGTCAAACATTACAACAGTCAAACATTACAACAACAAACATTACAACAACAAACATTACAACAACAAACATTACAACAGTCAAACATTACAACAACAAACATTACAACAGTCAAACATTACAACAGTCAAACATTACAACGTCAAACATTACAACAGTCAAACATTACAACAGTCAAACATTACAACAACAAACATTACAACAGTCAAACATTACAACAACAAACATTAAACAGTCAAATATTACAACAGTCAAACATTACAACAGTCAAACATTAAAACAACAAACAATACAACAGTCAAACATTACAACAGTCAAACATTACAGCAACAAACATTACAGCAACAAACATTACAACAGTCAAACATTACAACAACAAACATTACAACAGTCAAACATTACAACAGTCAAACAATACAACAACAAACATTACAACAGTCAAACAATACAACAGTCAAACATTACAACAACAAACATTACAACAGTCAAACATTACAACAACAAACAATACAACAGTCAAACATTACAACAGTCAAACATTACAACAGTCAAACATTACAACAGTCAAACAATACAACAGTCAAACATTACAACAGTCAAACATTACAACAGTCAAACAATACAACAGTCAAACATTACAACAACAAACATTACAACAGTCAAACATTACAACAACAAACAATACAACAGTCAAACATTACAACAGTCAAACATATACAACAGTCAAACATTACAGCAACAAATATTACAACAACAAACATTACAACAACAAACAATACAACAGTCAAACATTACAATAACAAACATTACAACAACAAACATTACAACAGTCAAACATTACAACAGTCAAACATTACAACAGTCAAACAATACAACAGTCAAACATTACAACAATCAAACATTACAACAGTCAAACATTACAACAGTCAAACATTACAACAACAAACATTACAACAGTCAAACATTACAACAGTAAAAAATTAAAAAATTCAAACATTAAAACAACAAACATTACAACAGTCAAACATTACAACAGTCAAACATTACAACAACAAACATTACAACAGTCAAATATTACAACAACAAACAATACAACAGTCAAACATTACAACAATCAAACATTACAACAACAAACATTACAACAACAAACATTACAACAACAAACATTACAACAGTCAAACATTACAACAGTCAAACAATACAACAGTCAAACAATACAACAGTCAAACATTACAACAACAAACATTACAACAGTCAAACATTACAACAACAAACAATACAACAGTCAAACATTACAACAGTCAAACATATACAACAGTCAAACATTACAACAGTCAAACATTACAACAACAAACATTACAACAGTCAAACATTACAACAATCAAACAATACAACAGTCAAACATTACAACACAACATTACAACAGTCAAACATTACAACAGTCAAACATTACAACAGTCAAACATTACAACAACAAACATTACAACAACAAACATTACAACAGTCAAACATTACAACAGTCAAACATTACAACAGTCAAACAATACAACAGTCAAACATTACAACAACAAACATTACAACAGTCAAACATTACAACAGTCAAACAATACAACAGTCAAACATTACAACAACAAACATTACAACAGTCAAACATTACAACAGTCAAACATTACAACAGTCAAACAATACAACAACAAACATTACAGCAACAAACATTACAACAGTCAGACATTACAACAGTCAAACATTACAGCAGTCAAACATTACAACAGTCAAACATTACAACAACAAACAATACAACAGTCAAACATTACAACAGTCAAACATTACAACAGTCAAACATTACAACAACAAACAATACAACAGTCAAACATTACAACAGTCAAACATTACAACAGTCAAACATTACAACAGTCAAACATTACAACAGTCAAACAATACAACAGTCAAACATTACAACAGTCAAACATTACAACAGTCAAACAATACAACAGTCAAACATTACAACAGTCAAACATTACAACAACAAACATTACAACAGTCAAACATTACAACAGTCAAACATTACAACAGTCAAACATTACAACAACAAACATTACAACAGTCAAACATTACAACAACAAACATTACAACAGTCAAACATTACAACAGTCAAACATTACAACAGTCAAATATTACAACAGTCAAACATTACAACAGTCAAACATTACAACAATCAAACATTACAACAGTCAAACATTACAACAACAAACATTACAACAGTCAAACATTACAACAGTCAAATATTACAACAGTCAAACATTAAAACAACAAGCATTACAACAGTCAAACATTACAACAGTCAAACATTACAGCAACAAACATTACAGCAACAAACATTACAACAGTCAAACATTACAACAGTCAAACATTACAACAACAAACATTACAACAGTCAAACATTACAACAGTCAAACAATACAACAACAAACATTACAACAGTCAAACAATACAACAGTCAAACATTACAACAACAAACATTACAACAGTCAAACATTACAACAACAAACAATACAACAGTCAAACATTACAACAGTCAAACATTACAACAGTCAAACATTACAACAGTCAAACATTACAACAACAAACATTACAACAGTCAAACATTACAACAGCAAACAATACAACAGTCAAACATTACAACAGTCAAACATTACAACAATCAAACATTACAACAGTCAAACATTACAACAATCAAACATTACAACAATCAAACATTACAACAGTCAAACATTACAACAGTCAAACATTACAACAATCAAACATTACAACAGTCAAACATTACAACAATCAAACATTACAACAGTCAAACATTACAACAACAAACATTACAACAATCAAACATTACAACAGTCAAACATTACAACAGTCAAACATTACAACAACAAACATTACAACAGTCAAACATTACAACAATCAAACATTACAACAATCAAACATTACAACAGTCAAACATTACAACAACAAACATTACAACAGTCAAACATTACAACAATCAAACATTACAACAGTCAAACATTACAACAATCAAACATTACAACAGTCAAACATTACAACAATCAAACATTACAACAGTCAAACATTACAACAATCAAACATTACAACAGTCAAACATTACAACAGTCAAACATTACAACAGTCAAACATTACAACAGTCAAACATTACAACAGTCAAACATTACAACAGACAAACATTACAACAGTCAAACATTACAACAGTCAAACATTACAACAGTCAAACATTACAACAATCAAACATTACAACAAGTCAAACATTACAACAGTCAAACATTACAACAATCAAACATTACAACAGTCAAACATTACAACAGTCAAACATTACAACAACAAACATTACAACAGTCAAACATTACAACAGTCAAACATTACAACAGTCAAACATTACAACAGTCAAACATTACAACAATCAAACATTACAACAATCAAACATTACAACAGTCAAACATTACAACAGTCAAACATTACAACAACAAACATTACAACAGTCAAACATTACAACAGTCAAACATTACAACAATCAAACATTACAACAACAAACATTACAACAGTCAAACATTACAACAGTCAAACATTACAACAATCAAACATTACAACAGTCAAACATTACAACAGTCAAACATTACAACAGTCAAACATTACAACAGTCAAACATTACAACAACAAACATTACAACAATCAAACATTACAACAGTCAAACATTACAACAATCAAACATTACAACAGTCAAACATTACAACAGTCAAACATTACAACAACAAACATTACAACAGTCAAACATTACAACAACAAACATTACAACAGTCAAACATTACAACAATCAAACATTACAACAGTCAAACATTACAACAGTCAAACATTACAACAGTCAAACATTACAACAGTCAAACATTACAACAACAAACATTACAACAGTCAAACATTACAACAGTCAAACATTACAACAACAAACATTACAACAGTCAAACATTACAACAATCAAACATTACAACAGTCAAACATTACAACAGTCAAACATTACAACAACAAACATTACAACAGTCAAACATTACAACAGTCAAACATTACAACAGTCAAACATTACAACAACAAACATTACAACAGTCAAACATTACAACAGTCAAACATTACAACAACAAACATTACAACAATCAAACATTACAACAGTCAAACATTACAACAGTCAAACATTACAACAACAAACATTACAACAGTCAAACATTACAACAGTCAAACATTACAACAGTCAAACATTACAACAGTCAAACATTACAACAGTCAAACATTACAACAACAAACATTACAACAGTCAAACATTACAACAGTCAAACATTACAACAGTCAAACATTAAAACAACAAACATTACAACAGTCAAACATTACAACAGTCAAACATTACAACAACAAACATTACAACAGTCAAACATTACAACAGTCAAACATTACAACAGTCAAACATTACAACAATCAAACATTACAACAGTCAAACATTACAACAGTCAAACAATACAACAGTCAAACATTACAACAATCAAACATTACAACAGTCAAACATTACAACAATCAAACATTACAACAGTCAAACATTACAACAACAAACATTACAACAGTCAAACATTACAACAGTCAAACATTACAACAATCAAACATTACAACAGTCAAACATTACAACAATCAAACATTACAACAGTCAAACATTACAACAATCAAACATTACAACAGTCAAACATTACAACAGTCAAACATTACAACAATCAAACATTACAACAGTCAAACATTACAACAACAAACATTACAACAGTCAAACATTACAACAGTCAAACATTACAACAGTCAAACATTACAACAGTCAAACATTACAACAGTCAAACATTACAACAACAAACATTACAACAGTCAAACATTACAACAGTCAAACAATACAACAACAAACATTACAACAGTCAAACATTACAACAGTCAAACAATACAACAGTCAAACATTACAACAACAAACATTACAACAGTCAAACATTACAACAGTCAAACATTACAACAGTCAAACATTACAACAGTCAAACATTACAACAACAAACAATACAACAGTCAAACATTACAACAGTCAAACATTACAACAGTCAAACATTACAACAGTCAAACAATACAACAGTCAAACATTACAACAACAAACATTACAACAGTCAAACATTACAACAGTCAAACATTACAACAATCAAACATTACAACAGTCAAACATTACAACAGTCAAACATTACAACAGTCAAACATTACAACAGTCAAACATTACAACAGTCAAACATTACAACAGTCAAACATTACAACAACAAACATTACAACAGTCAAACATTACAACAACAAACATTACAACAGTCAAACATTACAACAGTCAAACATTACAACAGTCAAACATTACAACAACAAACATTACAACAGTCAAACATTACAACAGTCAAACATTACAACAACAAACATTACAACAGTCAAACATTACAACAGTCAAACATTACAACAACAAACATTACAACAGTCAAACATTACAACAACAAACATTACAACAGTCAAACATTACAACAGTCAAACATTACAACAGTCAAACAATACAACAGTCAAACATTACAACAACAAACATTACAACAGTCAAACATTACAACAGTCAAACATTACAACAGTCAAACATTACAACAACAAACATTACAACAGTCAAACATTACAACAGTCAAACATTACAACAGTCAAACATTACAACAACAAACATTACAACAGTCAAACATTACAACAGTCAAACATTACAACAGTCAAACATTACAACAATCAAACATTACAACAGTCAAACATTACAACAACAAACATTACAACAGTCAAACATTACAACAGTCAAACATTACAACAATCAAACATTACAACAGTCAAACATTACAACAATCAAACATTACAACAGTCAAACATTACAACAGTCAAACATTACAACAGTCAAACATTACAACAGTCAAACATTACAACAGTCAAACATTACAACAATCAAACATTACAACAGTCAAACATTACAACAGTCAAACATTACAACAGTCAAACATTACAACAATCAAACATTACAACAGTCAAACATTACAACAGTCAAACATTACAACAGTCAAACATTACAACAGTCAAACATTACAACAGTCAAACATTACAACAACAAACATTACAACAGTCAAACATTACAACAGTCAAACATTACAACAGTCAAACATTACAACAATCAAACATTACAACAGTCAAACATTACAACAGTCAAACATTACAACAGTCAAACATTACAACAGTCAAACATTACAACAGTCAAACATTACAACAGTCAAACATTACAACAGTCAAACATTACAACAACAAACATTACAACAGTCAAACATTACAACAGTCAAACATTACAACAGTCAAACATTACAACAACAAACATTACAACAGTCAAACATTACAACAACAAACATTACAACAGTCAAACATTACAACAACAAACATTACAACATTCAAACATTACAACAGTCAAACATTACAACAGTCAAACATTACAACAGTCAAACATTACAACAATCAAACATTACAACAACAAACATTACAACAGTCAAACATTACAACAACAAACATTACAACAGTCAAACATTACAACAATCAAACATTACAACAGTCAAACATTACAACAGTCAAACATTACAACAACAAACATTACAACAGTCAAACATTACAACAGTCAAACATTACAACAGCAAACATTACAACAGTCAAACATTACAACAGTCAAACATTACAACAGTCAAACATTACAACAACAAACATTACAACAGTCAAACATTACAACAGTCAAACATTACAACAACAAACATTACAACAGTCAAACATTACAACAGTCAAACATTACAACAGTCAAACATTACAACAGTCAAACATTACAACAGCAAACATTACAACAGTCAAACATTACAACAACAAACATTACAACAGTCAAACATTACAACAGTCAAACATTACAACAGTCAAACATTACAACAGTCAAACATTACAACAGTCAAACATTACAACAGTCAAACATTACAACAGCAAACATTACAACAGTCAAACATTACAACAGTCAAACATTACAACAGTCAAACATTACAACAGTCAAACATTACAACAGTCAAACATTACAACAGTCAAACATTACAACAGTCAAACATTACAACAACAAACATTACAACAGTCAAACATTACAACAGTCAAACATTACAACAGTCAAACATTACAACAACAAACATTACAACAGTCAAACATTACAACAGTCAAACATTACAACAGTCAAACATTACAACAGTCAAACATTACAACAGTCAAACATTACAACAGTCAAACATTACAACAACAAACATTACAACAGTCAAACATTACAACAGTCAAACATTACAACAGTCAAACATTACAACAGTCAAACATTACAACAGTCAAACATTACAACAACAAACATTACAACAGTCAAACATTACAACAGTCAAACATTACAACAGTCAAACATTACAACAACAAACATTACAACAGTCAAACATTACAACAGTCAAACATTACAACAGTCAAACATTACAACAGTCAAACATTACAACAGTCAAACATTACAACAGTCAAACATTACAACAGCAAACATTACAACAGTCAAACATTACAACAGTCAAACATTACAACAGTCAAACATTACAACAGTCAAACATTACAACAACAAACATTACAACAGTCAAACATTACAACAGTCAAACATTACAACAGTCAAACATTACAACAACAAACATTACAACAGTCAAACATTACAACAACAAACATTACAACAGTCAAACATTACAACAATCAAACATTACAACAGTCAAACATTACAACAGTCAAACATTACAACAGTCAAACATTACAACAGTCAAACATTACAACAGTCAAACATTACAACAACAAACATTACAACAGTCAAACATTACAACAGTCAAACATTACAACAGTCAAACATTACAACAGCAAACATTACAACAGTCAAACATTACAACAACAAACATTACAACAGTCAAACATTACAACAGTCAAACATTACAACATCAAACATTACAACAGTCAAACATTACAACAGTCAAACATTACAACAGTCAAACATTACAACAACAAACATTACAACAGTCAAACATTACAACAGTCAAACATTACAACAACAAACATTACAACAGTCAAACATTACAACAATCAAACATTACAACAGTCAAACATTACAACAGTCAAACATTACAACAGTCAAACATTACAACAATCAAACATTACAACAGTCAAACATTACAACAGTCAAACATTACAACAGTCAAACATTACAACAACAAACATTACAACAGTCAAACATTACAACAACAAACATTACAACAGTCAAACATTACAACAGTCAAACATTACAACAGTCAAACATTACAACAGTCAAACATTACAACAATCAAACATTACAACAGTCAAACATTACAACAACAAACATTACAACAGTCAAACATTACAACAGTCAAACATTACAACAGTCAAACATTACAACAACAAACATTACAACAGTCAAACATTACAACAGTCAAACATTACAACAACAAACATTACAACAGTCAAACATTACAACAGTCAAACATTACAACAGTCAAACATTACAACAACAAACATTACAACAATCAAACATTACAACAGTCAAACATTACAACAGTCAAACATTACAACAGTCAAACATTACAACAGTCAAACATTACAACAGTCAAACATTACAACAGTCAAACATTACAACAGTCAAACATTACAACAGTCAAACATTACAACAACAAACATTACAACAGTCAAACATTACAACAGTCAAACATTACAACAATCAAACATTACAACAACAAACATTACAACAGTCAAACATTACAACAGCAAACATTACAACAGTCAAACATTACAACAGTCAAACATTACAACAGTCAAACATTACAACAGTCAAACATTACAACAACAAACATTACAACAGTCAAACATTACAACAGTCAAACAATACAACAGTCAAACATTACAACAGTCAAACAATACAACAGTCAAACATTACAACAACAAACATTACAACAGTCAAACATTACAACAACAAACATTACAACAGTCAAACATTACAACAGTCAAACAATACAACAGTCAAACATTACAACAGTCAAACATTACAACAGTCAAACATTACAACAGTCAAACATTACAACAGTCAAACATTACAACAGTCAAACATTACAACAACAAACATTACAACAGTCAAACATTACAACAGTCAAACATTACAACAGTCAAACATTACAACAACAAACATTACAACAATCAAACATTACAACAGTCAAACATTACAACAGTCAAACATTACAACAGTCAAACATTACAACAGTCAAACATTACAACAGTCAAACATTACAACAGTCAAACATTACAACAGTCAAACATTACAACAGTCAAACATTACAACAGTCAAACATTACAACAATCAAACATTACAACAACAAACATTACAACAGTCAAACATTACAACAGTCAAACATTACAACAACAAACATTACAACAGTCAAACATTACAACAGTCAAACATTACAACAGTCAAACATTACAACAGTCAAACATTACAACAGTCAAACATTACAACAGTCAAACATTACAACAGTCAAACATTACAACAATCAAACATTACAACAGTCAAACATTACAACAGTCAAACATTACAACAGTCAAACATTACAACAGTCAAACATTACAACAGTCAAACATTACAACAGTCAAACATTACAACAGTCAAACATTACAACAGTCAAACATTACAACAACAAACATTACAACAGTCAAACATTACAACAGCAAACATTACAACAGTCAAACATTACAACAGTCAAACATTACAACAGTCAAACATTACAACAGTCAAACATTACAACAGTCAAACATTACAACAACAAACATTACAACAGTCAAACATTACAACAACCAAACATTACAACAGTCAAACATTACAACAGTCAAACATTACAACAGTCAAACATTACAACAGTCAAACATTACAACAGTCAAACATTACAACAATCAAACATTACAACAATCAAACATTACAACAGTCAAACATTACAACAGTCAAACATTACAACAACAAACATTACAACAGTCAAACATTACAACAGTCAAACATTACAACAATCAAACATTACAGCAACAAACATTACAACAGTCAAACATTACAACAGTCAAACATTACAACAGTCAAACATTACAACAACAAACATTACAACAGTCAAACATTACAACAGTCAAACATTACAACAGTCAAACATTACAACAGTCAAACATTACAACAGTCAAACATTACAACAGTCAAACATTACAACAGTCAAACATTACAACAGTCAAACATTACAACAACAAACATTACAACAGTCAAACATTACAACAGTCAAACATTACAACAGTCAAACATTACAACAGTCAAACATTACAACAAGTCAAACATTACAACAACAAACATTACAACAGTCAAACATTACAACAGTCAAACATTACAACAGTCAAACATTACAACAGTCAAACATTACAACAGTCAAACATTACAACAGTCAAACATTACAACAGTCAAACATTACAACAACAAACATTACAACAGTCAAACATTACAACAGTCAAACATTACAACAACAAACATTACAACAGTCAAACATTACAACAGTCAAACATTACAACAGTCAAACATTACAACAGTCAAACATTACAACAGTCAAACATTACAACAGTCAAACATTACAACAGTCAAACATTACAACAACAAACAATACAACAGTCAAACATTACAACAGTCAAACATTACAACAGTCAAACATTACAACAGTCAAACATTACAACAACAAACATTACAACAGTCAAACATTACAACAGTCAAACAATACAACAGTCAAACATTACAACAACAAACATTACAACAGTCAAACATTACAACAGTCAAACAATACAACAGTCAAACATTACAACAGCAAACATTACAACAGTCAAACATTACAACAGTCAAACATTACAACAGTCAAACATTACAACAGTCAAACATTACAACAGTCAAACATTACAACAACAAACATTACAACAGTCAAACATTACAACAGTCAAACATTACAACAGTCAAACATTACAACAGTCAAACATTACAACAACAAACATTACAACAGTCAAACATTACAACAGTCAAACATTACAACAGTCAAACATTACAACAGTCAAACATTACAACAGTCAAACATTACAACAACAAACATTACAACAGTCAAACATTACAACAGTCAAACATTACAACAGTCAAACATTACAACAGTCAAACATTACAACAGTCAAACATTACAACAGTCAAACATTACAACAATCAAACATTACAACAGTCAAACATTACAACAACAAACAATACAACAGTCAAACATTACAACAGTCAAACATTACAACAGTCAAACATTACAACAGTCAAACATTACAACAGTCAAACATTACAACAGCAAACATTACAACAGTCAAACATTACAACAGTCAAACATTACAACAGTCAAACATTACAACAGTCAAACATTACAACAGTCAAACATTACAACAGTCAAACATTACAACAGTCAAACATTACAACAGCAAACATTACAACAGTCAAACATTACAACAGTCAAACATTACAACAGTCAAACATTACAACAGTCAAACATTACAACAGTCAAACATTACAACAGTCAAACATTACAACAGTCAAACATTACAACAGTCAAACATTACAACAGTCAAACATTACAACAGTCAAACATTACAACAACAAACATTACAACAGTCAAACATTACAACAGTCAAACATTACAACAGCAAACATTACAACAGTCAAACATTACAACAGTCAAACATTACAACAGTCAAACATTACAACAGTCAAACATTACAACAACAAACATTACAACAGTCAAACATTACAACAGTCAAACATTACAACAGTCAAACATTACAACAGTCAAACATTACAACAGTCAAACATTACAACAACAAACATTACAACAGTCAAACATTACAACAGTCAAACATTACAACAGTCAAACATTACAACAATCAAACATTACAACAGTCAAACATTACAACAGTCAAACATTACAACAGTCAAACATTACAACAGTCAAACATTACAACAGTCAAACATTACAACAGTCAAACATTACAACAGTCAAACATTACAACAACAAACATTACAACAGTCAAACATTACAACAACAAACATTACAACAGTCAAACATTACAACAGTCAAACATTACAACAGTCAAACATTACAACAACAAACATTACAACAGTCAAACATTACAACAGTCAAACAATACAACAACAAACAATACAACAACAAACAATACAACAGTCAAACATTACAACAGTCAAACATTACAACAGTCAAACAATACAACAGTCAAACATTACAACAGTCAAACATTACAACAACAAACATTACAACAGTCAAACATTACAACAGTCAAACATTACAACAATCAAACATTACAACAGTCAAACATTACAACAATCAAACATTACAACAGTCAAACATTACAACAGTCAAACATTACAACAGTCAAACATTACAACAGTCAAACATTACAACAACAAACATTACAACAGTCAAACATTACAACAGTCAAACATTACAACAACAAACATTACAACAGTCAAACATTACAACAGTCAAACAATACAACAGTCAAACATTACAACAACAAACATTACAACAGTCAAACATTACAACAGTCAAACATTACAACAGTCAAACATTACAACAGTCAAACATTACAACAGTCAAACATTACAACAGCAAACATTACAACAGTCAAACATTACAACAGCAAACATTACAACAGTCAAACATTACAACAGTCAAACAATACAACAGTCAAACATTACAACAGTCAAACATTACAACAGTCAAACATTACAACAACAAACATTACAACAGTCAAACATTACAACAGTCAAACATTACAACAGCAAACATTACAACAGTCAAACATTACAACAGTCAAACATTACAACAGTCAAACATTACAACAGTCAAACATTACAACAGCAAACATTACAACAGTCAAACATTACAACAGTCAAACATTACAACAGTCAAACATTACAACAGTCAAACATTACAACAGTCAAACATTACAACAGCAAACATTACAACAGTCAAACATTACAACAATCAAACATTACAACAGTCAAACATTACAACAGTCAAACATTACAACAGTCAAACATTACAACAGTCAAACATTACAACAGTCAAACATTACAACAGTCAAACATTACAACAGTCAAACATTACAACAACAAACATTACAACAGTCAAACATTACAACAGTCAAACATTACAACAGTCAAACATTACAACAGTCAAACATTACAACAGTCAAACATTACAACAACAAACATTACAACAGTCAAACATTACAACAGTCAAACATTACAACAGTCAAACATTACAACAGTCAAACATTACAACAACAAACATTACAACAGTCAAACATTACAACAGTCAAACATTACAACAGTCAAACATTACAACAACAAACATTACAACAGTCAAACATTACAACAACAAACATTACAACAGTCAAACATTACAACAGTCAAACATTACAACAGTCAAACATTACAACAACAAACATTACAACAGTCAAACATTACAACAGTCAAACATTACAACAACAAACATTACAACAGTCAAACATTACAACAGTCAAACATTACAACAACAAACATTACAACAGTCAAACATTACAACAATCAAACATTACAACAGTCAAACATTACAACAATCAAACATTACAACAGTCAAACATTACAACAGTCAAACATTACAACAGTCAAACATTACAACAGTCAAACAATACAACAGTCAAACATTACAACAACAAACATTACAACAGTCAAACATTACAACAGTCAAACATTACAACAGTCAAACATTACAACAGTCAAACATTACAACAGTCAAACATTACAACAGTCAAACATTACAACAACAAACATTACAACAGTCAAACATTACAACAGTCAAACATTACAACAGTCAAACATTACAACAACAAACATTACAACAGTCAAACATTACAACAACAAACATTACAACAGTCAAACATTACAACAGTCAAACATTACAACAGTCAAACATTACAACAGTCAAACATTACAACAATCAAACATTACAACAATCAAACATTACAACAGTCAAACATTACAACAGTCAAACATTACAACAGTCAAACATTACAACAGTCAAACATTACAACAGTCAAACATTACAACAGTCAAACAATACAACAACAAACATTACAACAGTCAAACATTACAACAACAAACATTACAACAGTCAAACATTACAACAGTCAAACATTACAACAACAAACATTACAACAGTCAAACATTACAACAGCAAACATTACAACAGTCAAACATTACAACAACAAACATTACAACAGTCAAACATTACAACAACAAACAATACAACAGTCAAACATTACAACAATCAAACATTACAACAGTCAAACATTACAACAACAAACATTACAACAGTCAAACATTACAACAACAAACATTACAACAGTCAAACATTACAACAGTCAAACATTACAACAACAAACATTACAACAGTCAAACATTACAACAATCAAACATTACAACAGTCAAACATTACAACAGTCAAACATTACAACAATCAAACATTACAACAGTCAAACATTACAACAGTCAAACATTACAACAACAAACATTACAACAGTCAAACATTACAACAACAAACATTACAACAGTCAAACATTACAACAGTCAAACATTACAACAGTCAAACATTACAACAGTCAAACATTACAACAACAAACATTACAACAGTCAAACATTACAACAGTCAAACATTACAACAGTCAAACATTACAACAGTCAAACATTACAACAGTCAAACATTACAACAACAAACATTACAACAGTCAAACATTACAACAACAAACATTACAACAGTCAAACATTACAACAGTCAAACATTACAACAGTCAAACATTACAACAACAAACATTACAACAGTCAAACATTACAACAGTCAAACATTACAACAGTCAAACATTACAACAATCAAACATTACAACAATCAAACATTACAACAATCAAACATTACAACAGTCAAACATTACAACAATCAAACATTACAACAACAAACATTACAACAGTCAAACATTACAACAATCAAACATTACAACAGTCAAACAATACAACAGTCAAACATTACAACAACAAACATTACAACAGTCAAACATTACAACAGTCAAACAATACAACAACAAACATTACAACAGTCAGACATTACAACAGTCAAACATTACAGCAGTCAAACATTACAACAGTCAAACATTACAACAACAAACATTACAACAGTCAAACATTACAACAACAAACATTACAACAGTCAAACATTACAACAGTCAAACATTACAACAGTCAAACATTACAACAGTCAAACATTACAACAGTCAAACATTACAACAACAAACATTACAACAGTCAAACATTACAACAGTCAAACATTACAACAATCAAACATTACAACAGTCAAACATTACAACAACAAACATTACAACAGTCAAACATTACAATAACAAACATTACAACAGTCAAACATTACAACAGTCAAACATTACAACAGTCAAACATTACAACAGTCAAACATTACAACAGTCAAACATTACAACAGTCAAACATTACAACAGTCAAACATTACAACAACAAACATTACAACAGTCAAACATTACAACAGTCAAACATTACAACAACAAACATTACAACAGTCAAACATTACAACAATCAAACAATACAACAGTCAAACATTACAACAGTCAAACATTACAACAACAAACATTACAACAGTCAAACATTACAACAGTCAAACATTACAACAGTCAAACATTACAACAGTCAAACATTACAACAGTCAAACATTACAACAACAAACAATACAACAGTCAAACATTACAACAACAAACATTACAACAGTCAAACATTACAACAACAAACATTACAACAGTCAAACATTACAACAGTCAAACATTACAACAACAAACATTACAACAGTCAAACATTACAACAGTCAAACATTACAACAACAAACATTACAACAGTCAAACATTACAACAACAAACATTACAACAACAAACAATACAACAGTCAAACATTACAACAGTCAAACATTACAACAGTCAAACATTACAACAACAAACATTACAACAGTCAAACATTACAACAGTCAAACATTACAACAATCAAACATTACAACAGTCAAACATTACAACAGTCAAACATTACAACAACAAACATTACAACAGTCAAACATTACAACAACAAACATTACAACAGTCAAACATTACAACAGTCAAACATTACAACAGTCAAACATTACAACAACAAACATTACAACAGTCAAACATTACAACAGTCAAACATTACAACAACAAACATTACAACAGTCAAACATTACAACAACAAACATTACAACAGTCAAACATTACAACAACAAACATTACAACAGTCAAACATTACAACAACAAACATTACAACAGTCAAACATTACAACAGTCAAACATTACAACAGTCAAACATTACAACAATCAAACATTACAACAACAAACATTACAACAGTCAAACATTACAACAATCAAACATTACAACAGTCAAACATTACAACAGTCAAACATTACAACAACAAACATTACAACAGTCAAACATTACAACAGTCAAACATTACAACAGTCAAACATTACAACAATCAAACATTACAACAGTCAAACATTACAACAGTCAAACAATACAACAGTCAAACATTACAACAACAAACATTACAACAGTCAAACATTACAACAACAAACATTACAACAGTCAAACATTACAACAGTCAAACATTACAACAGTCAAACATTACAACAGTCAAACATTACAACAATCAAACATTACAACAGTCAAACATTACAACAACAAACATTACAACAGTCAAACATTACAACAGTCAAACATTACAACAGTCAAACATTACAACAGCAAACATTACAACAGTCAAACATTACAACAATCAAACATTACAACAGTCAAACATTACAACAGTCAAACATTACAACAGTCAAACATTACAACAATCAAACATTACAACAGCAAACATTACAACAGTCAAACATTACAACAACAAACAATACAACAGTCAAACATTACAACAGTCAAACATTACAACAGTCAAACATTACAACAACAAACATTACAACAGTCAAACATTACAACAGTCAAACATTACAACAGTCAAACATTACAACAGTCAAACATTACAACAACAAACATTACAACAGTCAAACATTACAACAGTCAAACATTACAACAGTCAAACATTACAACAACAAACATTACAACAGTCAAACATTACAACAACAAACATTACAACAGTCAAACATTACAACAGTCAAACATTACAACAGTCAAACATTACAACAACAAACATTACAACAGTCAAACATTACAACAACAAACATTACAACAGTCAAACATTACAACAGTCAAACATTACAACAGTCAAACATTACAACAACAAACATTACAACAGTCAAACATTACAACAGTCAAACATTACAACAACAAACATTACAACAATCAAACATTACAACAGTCAAACATTACAACAGTCAAACATTACAACAGTCAAACATTACAACAGTCAAACATTACAACAATCAAACATTACAACAACAAACATTACAACAGTCAAACATTACAACAGTCAAACAATACAACAGTCAAACATTACAACAGTCAAACATTACAACAGTCAAACATTACAACAGTCAAACATTACAACAGCAAACATTACAACAGTCAAACATTACAACAGTCAAACATTACAACAGTCAAACATTACAACAGTCAAACATTACAACAGTCAAACATTACAACAGTCAAACATTACAACAGTCAAACATTACAACAGTCAAACATTACAACAGTCAAACATTACAACAGTCAAACATTACAACAGTCAAACATTACAACAGCAAACATTACAACAGTCAAACATTACAACAACAAACATTACAACAGTCAAACATTACAACAACAAACATTACAACAGTCAAACATTACAACAGTCAAACATTACAACAGTCAAACATTACAACAACAAACATTACAACAGTCAAACATTACAACAGTCAAACATTACAACGTCAAACATTACAACAGTCAAACATTACAACAGTCAAACATTACAACAACAAACATTACAACAGTCAAACATTACAACAACAAACATTACAACAGTCAAACATTACAACAGTCAAACATTACAACAATCAAACATTACAACAACAAACATTACAACAGTCAAACATTACAACAATCAAACATTACAACAGTCAAACATTACAACAGTCAAACATTACAACAGTCAAACATTACAACAACAAACATTACAACAGTCAAACATTACAACAGTCAAACATTACAACAGTCAAACATTACAACAGTCAAACATTACAACAGCCAAACATTACAACAACAAACATTACAACAGTCAAACATTACAACAGTCAAACATTACAACAACAAACATTACAACAGTCAAACATTACAACAGTCAAACATTACAACAGCAAACATTACAACAGTCAAACATTACAACAGTCAAACATTACAACAACAAACATTACAACAGTCAAACATTACAACAACAAACATTACAACAGTCAAACATTACAACAGTCAAACATTACAACAGTCAAACATTACAACAACAAACATTACAACAGTCAAACATTACAACAGTCAAACATTACAACAGCAAACATTACAACAGTCAAACATTACAACAGTCAAACATTACAACAACAAACATTACAACAGTCAAACATTACAACAGTCAAACATTACAACAGTCAAACATTACAACAGTCAAACATTACAACAGTCAAACATTACAACAGTCAAACATTACAACAGTCAAACATTACAACAACAAACATTACAACAGTCAAACATTACAACAATCAAACATTACAACAGTCAAACATTACAACAGTCAAACATTACAACAGTCAAACATTACAACAGTCAAACATTACAACAGTCAAACATTACAACAGTCAAACATTACAACAGTCAAACATTACAACAGTCAAACATTACAACAACAAACAATACAACAGTCAAACATTACAACAACAAACATTACAACAGTCAAACAGTACAACAGTCAAACATTACAACAGTCAAACAATACAACAACAAACATTACAACAGTCAAACATTACAACAGTCAAACAATACATCAACAAACATTACAACAGTCAAACATTACAACAGTCAAACATTACAACAGTCAAACATTACAACAGTCAAACATTACAACAGTCAAACATTACAACAACAAACATTACAACAGTCAAACAATACAACAGTCAAACATTACAACAACAAACATTACAACAGTCAAACAGTACAACAGTCAAACATTACAACAGTCAAACAATACAACAACAAACATTACAACAGTCAAACATTACAACAATCAAACATTACAACAGTCAAACATTACAGCAGTCAAACATTACAACAGTCAAACATTACAACAACAAACAATACAACAACAAACAATACAACAGTCAAACATTACAACAACAAACAATACAACAGTCAAACATTACAACAGTCAAACATTACAACAACAAACATTACAACAACAAACATTACAACAGTCAAACATTACAACAACAAACATTACAACAGTCAAACATTACAACAACAAACATTACAACAGTCAAACATTACAACAGTCAAACATTACAACAATCAAACATTACAACAGTCAAACATTACAACAGTCAAACATTACAACAGTCAAACATTACAACAGTCAAACAATACAACAGTCAAACATTACAACAGTCAAACATTACAACAGAACAAACATTACAACAGTCAAACATTACAACAGTCAAACATTACAATGTCAAACATTACAACAGTCAAACATTACAACAGTCAAACATTACAACAACAAACATTACAACAGTCAAACATTACAACAACAAACATTACAACAGTCAAACAGTACAACAGTCAAACAATACAACAGTCAAACATTACAACAGTCAAACATTACAACAGTCAAACATTACAACAGCAAACATTACAACAGTCAAACATTACAACAACAAACATTACAACAGTCAAACATTACAACAGTCAAACATTACAACAACAAACATTACAACAGTCAAACATTACAACAGTCAAACATTACAACAGCAAACATTACAACAGTCAAACATTACAACAGTCAAACATTACAACAGTCAAACATTACAACAGACAAACATTACAACAACAAACATTACAACAGTCAAACATTACAACAGACAAACAATACAACAGTCAAACATTACAACAACAAACATTACAACAGTCAAACATTACAACAGTCAAACATTACAACAGTCAAACATTACAACAACAAACATTACAACAGTCAAACATTACAACAGTCAAACATTACAACAGTCAAACATTACAACAGTCAAACATTACAACAGTCAAACATTACAACAGTCAAACATTACAACAGTCAAACATTACAACAACAAACAATACAACAGTCAAACATTACAACAGTCAAACATTACAACAGTCAAACATTACAACAGTCAAACAATACAACAACAAACATTACAACAGTCAAACATTACAACAGTCAAACATTACAACAGTCAAACATTACAACAGTCAAACATTACAACAGTCAAACATTACAACACAAACAATACAACAGTCAAACATTACAACAATCAAACATTACAACAGTCAAACATTACAACAGCAAACATTACAACAGTCAAACATTACAACAGTCAAACATTACAACAGTCAAACATTACAACAATCAAACATTACAACAGTCAAACATTACAACAACAAACAATACAACAGTCAAACATTACAACAGTCAAACATTACAACAGTCAAACATTACAACAATCAAACAATACAACAGTCAAACATTACAACAACAAACATTACAACAGTCAAACATTACAACAGCAAACATTACAACAGTCAAACATTACAACAACAAACATTACAACAGTCAAACATTACAACAATCAAACATTACAACAGTCAAACATTACAACAGTCAAACATTACAACAGTCAAACATTACAACAGTCAAACATTACAACAGTCAAACATTACAACAACAAACATTACAACAGTCAAACATTACAACAACAAACATTACAACAGTCAAACATTACAACAGTCAAACATTACAACAACAAACATTACAACAGTCAAACATTACAACAGTCAAACATTACAACAGTCAAACATTACAACAGTCAAACATTACAACAGTCAAACATTACAACAACAAACATTACAACAGTCAAACATTACAACAGTCAAACATTACAACAGTCAAACATTACAACAACAAACATTACAACAGTCAAACATTACAACAGTCAAACAATACAACAACAAACATTACAACAGTCAAACATTACAACAGTCAAACATTACAACAGTCAAACATTACAACAACAAACATTACAACAGTCAAACATTACAACAGTCAAACATTACAACAGTCAAACATTACAACAACAAACATTACAACAGTCAAACATTACAACAGTCAAACATTACAACAGTCAAACATTACAACAGTCAAACATTACAACAGTCAAACATTACAACAGTCAAACATTACAACAGTCAAACATTACAACAGTCAAACATTACAACAATCAAACATTACAACAGTCAAACATTACAACAGTCAAACATTACAACAGTCAAACATTACAACAGTCAAACATTACAACAACAAACATTACAACAGTCAAACATTACAACAGTCAAACATTACAACAGTCAAACATTACAACAGTCAAACATTACAACAGTCAAACATTACAACAGTCAAACATTACAACAGTCAAACATTACAACAGTCAAACATTACAACAACAAACATTACAACAGTCAAACATTACAACAGTCAAACATTACAACAGTCAAACATTACAACAGTCAAACATTACAACAGTCAAACATTACAACAACAAACATTACAACAGTCAAACATTACAACAGTCAAACATTACAACAGTCAAACATTACAACAGCAAACATTACAACAGTCAAACATTACAACAACAAACATTACAACAGCAAACATTACAACAGTCAAACATTACAACAGTCAAACATTACAACAGTCAAACATTACAACATCAAACATTACAACAGTCAAACATTACAACAACAAACATTACAACAGTCAAACATTACAACAGTCAAACATTACAACAACAAACATTACAACAGTCAAACATTACAACAGTCAAACATTACAACAGTCAAACATTACAACAGTCAAACATTACAACAGTCAAACATTACAACAACAAACATTACAACAGTCAAACATTACAACAGTCAAACATTACAACAGTCAAACATTACAGCAGTCAAACATTACAACAGTCAAACATTACAACAACAAAAAATACAACAGTCAAACATTACAACAGTCAAACATTACAACAACAAACATTACAACAGTCAAACATTACAACAGTCAAACATTACAACAACAAACATTACAACAGTCAAACATTACAACAACAAACATTACAACAGTCAAACATTACAACAATCAAACATTACAACAGTCAAACATTACAACAACAAACATTACAACAGTCAAACATTACAACAGTCAAACAATACAACAGTCAAACATTACAACAACAAACATTACAACAGTCAAACATTACAACAACAAACATTACAACAGTCAAACATTACAACAGTCAAACATTACAACAGTCAAACATTACAACAGTCAAACATTACAACAGTCAAACATTACAACAACAAACATTACAACAGTCAAACATTACAACAGCAAACATTACAACAGTCAAACATTACAACAGTCAAACAATACAACAATCAAACATTACAACAGTCAAACATTACAACAATCAAACATTACAACAGTCAAACATTACAACAGTCAAACATTACAACAGTCAAACATTACAACAGTCAAACATTACAACAACAAACATTACAACAGTCAAACATTACAACAGTCAAACATTACAACAGTCAAACATTACAACAGCAAACATTACAACAGTCAAACATTACAACAACAAACATTACAACAACAAACATTACAACAGTCAAACATTACAACAGTCAAACATTACAACAGTCAAACATTACAACAGTCAAACATTACAACAGTCAAACATTACAACAGCAAACATTACAACAGTCAAACATTACAACAGTCAAACATTACAACAGTCAAACATTACAACAGTCAAACATTACAACAATCAAACATTACAACAGTCAAACATTACAACAGTCAAACATTACAACAGTCAAACATTACAACAACAAACATTACAACAGTCAAACATTACAACAGTCAAACATTACAACAGTCAAACATTACAACAACAAACATTACAACAGTCAAACATTACAACAGTCAAACATTACAACAGTCAAACATTACAACAGTCAAACATTACAACAGTCAAACATTACAACAACAAACATTACAACAGTCAAACATTACAACAGCAAACATTACAACAGTCAAACATTACAACAGTCAAACATTACAACAATCAAACATTACAACAGTCAAACATTACAACAGTCAAACATTACAACAGTCAAACATTACAACAGTCAAACATTACAACAGTCAAACATTACAACAGTCAAACATTACAACAACAAACATTACAACAGTCAAACATTACAACAATCAAACATTACAACAGTCAAACATTACAACAGTCAAACATTACAACAGTCAAACATTACAACAACAAACATTACAACAGTCAAACATTACAACAGTCAAACATTACAACAGTCAAACATTACAACAACAAACATTACAACAGTCAAACATTACAACAGTCAAACATTACAACAACAAACATTACAACAGTCAAACATTACAACAGTCAAACATTACAACAGTCAAACATTACAACAACAAACATTACAACAGTCAAACATTACAACAGTCAAACATTACAACAGTCAAACATTACAACAACAAACATTACAACAGTCAAACATTACAACAGTCAAACATTACAACAGTCAAACATTACAACAATCAAACATTACAACAGTCAAACATTACAACAGTCAAACATTACAACAGTCAAACATTACAACAGTCAAACATTACAACAGTCAAACATTACAACAGTCAAACATTACAACAACAAACATTACAACAGTCAAACATTACAACAGTCAAACATTACAACAGTCAAACATTACAACAAACAAACATTACAACAATCAAACATTACAACAGTCAAACATTACAACAACAAACATTACAACAGTCAAACATTACAACAGCAAACATTACAACAGTCAAACATTACAACAGTCAAACATTACAACAGTCAAACATTACAACAACAAACATTACAACAGTCAAACATTACAACAGTCAAACATTACAACAACAAACATTACAACAGTCAAACATTACAACAGTCAAACATTACAACAGTCAAACATTACAACAGTCAAACATTACAACAGTCAAACATTACAACAATCAAACATTACAACAGTCAAACATTACAACAATCAAACATTACAACAGTCAAACATTACAACAGTCAAACATTACAACAACAAACATTACAACAGTCAAACATTACAACAGTCAAACATTACAACAGCAAACATTACAACAGTCAAACAATACAACAGTCAAACATTACAACAGTCAAACATTACAACAACAAACATTACAACAGTCAAACATTACAACAGTCAAACATTACAACAGTCAAACATTACAACAATCAAACATTACAACAGTCAAACATTACAACAACAAACATTACAACAGTCAAACATTACAACAGTCAAACATTACAACAGTCAAACATTACAACAATCAAACATTACAACAGTCAAACATTACAACAACAAACATTACAACAGTCAAACATTACAACAATCAAACATTACAACAGTCAAACATTACAACAGTCAAACAATACAACAGTCAAACATTACAACAACAAACATTACAACAGTCAAACATTACAACAATCAAACATTACAACAGTCAAACATTACAACAGTCAAACATTACAACAATCAAACATTACAACAACAAACATTACAACAGTCAAACATTACAACAACAAACATTACAACAGTCAAACATTACAACAGTCAAACATTACAACAGTCAAACATTACAACAACAAACATTACAACAGTCAAACATTACAACAGTCAAACATTACAACAGTCAAACATTACAACAACAAACATTACAACAGTCAAACATTACAACAGTCAAACAATACAACAGTCAAACATTACAACAGTCAAACATTACAACAGCAAACATTACAACAGTCAAACATTACAACAACAAACATTACAACAGTCAAACATTACAACAGTCAAACAATACAACAGTCAAACATTACAACAACAAACATTACAACAGTCAAACATTACAACAGTCAAACAATACAACAGTCAAACATTACAACAACAAACATTACAACAGTCAAACATTACAACAGTCAAACATTACAACAACAAACATTACAACAATCAAACATTACAACAGTCAAACATTACAACAGTCAAACATTACAACAGTCAAACATTACAACAGTCAAACATTACAACAATCAAACATTACAACAGTCAAACATTACAACAGCCAAACATTACAACAGTCAAACATTACAACAGTCAAACATTACAACAGTCAAACATTACAACAGTCAAACATTACAACAACAAACATTACAACAGTCAAACATTACAACAGTCAAACATTACAACAGTCAAACATTACAACAACAAACATTACAACAGTCAAACATTACAACAGTCAAACATTACAACAGTCAAACATTACAACAACAAACATTACAACAGTCAAACATTACAACAGTCAAACATTACAACAGTCAAACATTACAACAATCAAACATTACAACAGTCAAACATTACAACAGTCAAACATTACAACAGTCAAACATTACAACAACAAACAATACAACAGTCAAACATTACAACAGTCAAACATTACAACAGTCAAACATTACAACAACCAAACATTACAACAGTCAAACATTACAACAGTCAAACATTACAACAGTCAAACATTACAACAGTCAAACATTACAACAATCAAACATTACAACAACAAACATTACAACAGTCAAACATTACAACAACAAACATTACAACAGTCAAACATTACAACAGTCAAACATTACAACAGTCAAACATTACAACAACAAACATTACAACAGTCAAACATTACAACAACAAACATTACAACAGTCAAACATTACAACAGTCAAACATTACAACAGTCAAACATTACAACAGTCAAACATTACAACAGTCAAACATTACAACAACAAACATTACAACAGTCAAACATTACAACAGTCAAACATTACAACAGTCAAACATTACAACAGCAAACATTACAACAGTCAAACATTACAACAGTCAAACATTACAACAGTCAAACATTACAACAGTCAAACATTACAACAGTCAAACATTACAACAGTCAAACATTACAACAGTCAAACATTACAACAGTCAAACATTACAACAGTCAAACATTACAACAGTCAAACATTACAACAACAAACATTACAACAGTCAAACATTACAACAGTCAAACATTACAACAACAAACATTACAACAGTCAAACATTACAACAGTCAAACATTACAACAACAAACATTACAACAGTCAAACATTACAACAGCAAACATTACAACAGTCAAACATTACAACAACAAACATTACAACAGTCAAACATTACAACAGTCAAACATTACAACAATCAAACATTACAACAGTCAAACATTACAACAGTCAAACATTACAACAGTCAAACATTACAACAGTCAAACATTACAACAGTCAAACATTACAACAGTCAAACATTACAACAGCAAACATTACAACAGTCAAACATTACAACAACAAACATTACAACAGTCAAACATTACAACAGTCAAACATTACAACAGTCAAACATTACAACAACAAACATTACAACAGTCAAACATTACAACAATCAAACATTACAACAGTCAAACATTACAACAGTCAAACATTACAACAGTCAAACATTACAACAGTCAAACATTACAACAGTCAAACATTACAACAGTCAAACATTACAACAACAAACATTACAACAGTCAAACATTACAACAGTCAAACATTACAACAACAAACATTACAACAGTCAAACATTACAACAGTCAAACATTACAACAACAAACATTACAACAGCAAACATTACAACAGTCAAACATTACAACAGTCAAACATTACAACAGTCAAACATTACAACAGTCAAACAATACAACAGTCAAACATTACAACAATCAAACATTACAACAGTCAAACATTACAACAACAAACATTACAACAGTCAAACATTACAACAGTCAAACATTACAACAGTCAAACATTACAACAGTCAAACATTACAACAACAAACATTACAACAGTCAAACATTACAACAGCAAACATTACAACAGTCAAACATTACAACAGTCAAACAATACAACAGTCAAACATTACAACAGTCAAACATTACAACAATCAAACATTACAACAGTCAAACATTACAACAACAAACATTACAACAGTCAAACATTACAACAGTCAAACATTACAACAGTCAAACATTACAACAGCAAACATTACAACAGTCAAACATTACAACAGTCAAACATTACAACAGTCAAACATTACAACAGCAAACATTACAACAGTCAAACATTACAACAGTCAAACATTACAACAGTCAAACATTACAACAGTCAAACATTACAACAGTCAAACATTACAACAGTCAAACATTACAACAGTCAAACATTACAACAGTCAAACATTACAACAGTCAAACATTACAACAACAAACATTACAACAGTCAAACATTACAACAGTCAAACATTACAACAGTCAAACATTACAACAACAAACATTACAACAGTCAAACATTACAACAGTCAAACATTACAACAGTCAAACATTACAACAGTCAAACATTACAACAGTCAAACATTACAACAGTCAAACATTACAACAGTCAAACATTACAACAGTCAAACATTACAACAACAAACATTACAACAGTCAAACATTACAACAGTCAAACATTACAACAGTCAAACATTACAACAGTCAAACATTACAACAGTCAAACATTACAACAACAAACATTACAACAGTCAAACATTACAACAGTCAAACATTACAACAGTCAAACATTACAACAGTCAAACATTACAACAGTCAAACATTACAACAGTCAAACATTACAACAGTCAAACATTACAACAACAAACATTACAACAGTCAAACATTACAACAGTCAAACAATACAACAGTCAAACATTACAACAGTCAAACATTACAACAGTCAAACATTACAACAGTCAAACATTACAACAGCAAACATTACAACAACAAACATTACAACAGTCAAACATTACAACAGTCAAACATTACAACAGTCAAACATTACAACAGTCAAACATTACAACAACAAACATTACAACAGTCAAACATTACAACAGTCAAACATTACAACAGTCAAACATTACAACAACAAACATTACAACAGTCAAACATTACAACAGTCAAACATTACAACAGTCAAACATTACAACAGTCAAACATTACAACAGTCAAACATTACAACAACAAACATTACAACAGTCAAACATTACAACAGTCAAACATTACAACAGTCAAACATTACAACAGTCAAACATTACAACAGTCAAACATTACAACAGTCAAACATTACAACAGTCAAACATTACAACAACAAACATTACAACAGTCAAACATTACAACAACAAACATTACAACAGTCAAACATTACAACAGTCAAACATTACAACAGTCAAACATTACAACAGTCAAACATTACAACAGTCAAACATTACAACAGTCAAACATTACAACAATCAAACATTACAACAGCAAACATTACAACAGTCAAACATTACAACAGTCAAACATTACAACAGTCAAACATTACAACAGCAAACAATACAACAGTCAAACATTACAACAGTCAAACATTACAACAACAAACATTACAACAACAAACATTACAACAGTCAAACATTACAACAACAAACATTACAACAGTCAAACATTACAACAGTCAAACATTACAACAGCAAACATTACAACAGTCAAACATTACAACAGTCAAACATTACAACAGCAAACATTACAACAGTCAAACATTACAACAACAAACATACAACAGTCAAACATTACAACAGTCAAACATTACAACAGTCAAACATTACAACAGTCAAACATTACAACAATCAAACATTACAACAGTCAAACATTACAACAGTCAAACAATACAACAGTCAAACATTACAACAGTCAAACATTACAACAGTCAAACATTACAACAACAAACATTACAACAGTCAAACATTACAACAACAAACATTACAACAGTCAAACATTACAACAGTCAAACATTACAACAATCAAACATTACAACAGCAAACATTACAACAGCAAACATTACAACAACAAACATTACAACAGTCAAACATTACAACAGTCAAACATTACAACAGCAAACATTACAACAGTCAAACATTACAACAGTCAAACATTACAACAGTCAAACATTACAACAGTCAAACATTACAACAGTCAAACATTACAACAACAAACATTACAACAACAAACATTACAACAGTCAAACATTACAACAACAAACATTACAACAGTCAAACATTACAACAGTCAAACATTACAACAGTCAAACATTACAACAGTCAAACATTACAACAGTCAAACATTACAACAGCAAACAATACAACAGTCAAACATTACAACAACAAACATTACAACAGTCAAACATTACAACAGTCAAACATTACAACAGTCAAACATTACAACAGCAAACATTACAACAGTCAAACATTACAACAATCAAACATTACAACAACAAACATTACAACAGTCAAACATTACAACAGTCAAACATTACAACAACAAACATTACAACAGTCAAACATTACAACAGTCAAACATTACAACAGTCAAACATTACAACAGTCAAACATTACAACAATCAAACATTACAACAGTCAAACATTACAACAACAAACATTACAACAGTCAAACATTACAACAGCAAACATTACAACAGTCAAACATTACAACAACAAACATTACAACAGTCAAACATTACAACAACAAACATTACAACAGTCAAACATTACAACAGCAAACATTACAACAGTCAAACATTACAACAATCAAACATTACAACACAAACATTACAACAGTCAAACATTACAACAACAAACATTACAACAGTCAAACATTACAACAGTCAAACATTACAACAGTCAAACATTACAACAGTCAAACATTACAACAACAAACATTACAACAGTCAAACAATACAACAGTCAAACATTACAACAACAAACATTACAACAGTCAAACATTACAACAACAAACAATACAACAGCAAACAATACAACAGTCAAACATTACAACAACAAACAATACAACAGTCAAACATTACAACAGTCAAACATTACAACAACAAACATTACAACAACAAACATTACAACAACAAACATTACAACAGTCAAACATTACAACAACAAACATTACAACAGTCAAACATTACAACAGTCAAACATTACAACAGTCAAACATTACAATGTCAAACATTACAACAGTCAAACATTACAACAGTCAAACATTACAACAACAAACATTACAACAGTCAAACATTACAACAACAAACATTACAACAGTCAAACAGTACAACAGTCAAACAATACAACAGTCAAACATTACAACAACAAACATTACAACAGTCAAACATTACAACAGTCAAACAATACAACAACAAACATTACAACAGTCAAACATTACAACAGTCAAACAATACATCAACAAACATTACAGCAACAAACATTACAACAGTCAGACATTACAACAGTCAAACATTACAGCAGTCAAACATTACAACAGTCAAACATTACAACAACAAACAATACAACAGTCAAACATTACAACAGTCAAACATTACAACAGTCAAACATTACAACAACAAACATTACAACAGTCAAACATTACAACAGTCAAACATTACAACAGTCAAACATTACAACAGTCAAACATTACAACAGTCAAACATTACAACAGTCAAACATTACAACAGTCAAACATTACAACAGTCAAACATTACAACAGTCAAACATTACAACAGTCAAACATTACAACAGTCAAACATTACAACAGTCAAACATTACAACAGCAAACATTACAACAGCAAACATTACAACAGTCAAACATTACAACAGTCAAACATTACAACAGCAAACATTACAACAGTCAAACATTACAACAGTCAAACATTACAACGGTCAAACATTACAACAGTCAAACATTACAACAGTCAAACATTACAACAACAAACATTACAACAGTCAAACATTACAACAGTCAAACATTACAACAGTCAAACATTACAACAGTCAAACATTACAACAGTCAAACATTACAACAACAAACATTACAACAGTCAAACATTACAACAGTCAAACATTACAACAATCAAACATTACAACAACAAACATTACAACAGTCAAACATTACAACAGTCAAACATTACAACAGTCAAACATTACAACAGTCAAACATTACAACAGTCAAACAATACAACAGTCAAACATTACAACAGTCAAACATTACAACAGCAAACATTACAACAGTCAAACATTACAACAGTCAAACATTACAACAGTCAAACATTACAACAACAAACATTACAACAGTCAAACATTACAACAGTCAAACATTACAACAGTCAAACATTACAACAGTCAAACATTACAACAGTCAAACATTACAACAGTCAAACATTACAACAGTCAAACATTACAACAGTCAAACATTACAACAATCAAACATTACAACAGTCAAACATTACAACAGTCAAACATTACAACAGTCAAACATTACAACAGTCAAACATTACAACAGCAAACATTACAACAGTCAAACATTACAACAACAAACATTACAACAGTCAAACATTACAACAGTCAAACATTACAACAACAAACATTACAACAGTCAAACATTACAACAACAAACATTACAACAGTCAAACATTACAACAGTCAAACATTACAATGTCAAACATTACAACAGTCAAACATTACAACAGTCAAACATTACAACAACAAACATTACAACAGTCAAACATTACAACAGTCAAACATTACAACAGTCAAACATTACAACAACAAACATTACAACAGTCAAACATTACAACAGTCAAACATTACAACAGTCAAACATTACAACAACAAACATTACAACAGTCAAACATTACAACAGTCAAACATTACAACAACAAACATTACAACAGTCAAACATTACAACAGTCAAACATTACAACAGTCAAACATTACAACAGTCAAACATTACAACAGTCAAACATTACAACAACAAACATTACAACAGTCAAACATTACAACAGTCAAACATTACAACAGTCAAACATTACAACAACAAACATTACAACAGTCAAACATTACAACAACAAACATTACAACAGTCAAACATTACAACAATCCAAACATTACAACAGTCAAACATTACAACAGTCAAACATTACAACAGCCAAACATTACAACAGTCAAACATTACAACAGTCAAACATTACAACAGTCAAACATTACAACAACAAACATTACAACAGTCAAACATTACAACAGTCAAACATTACAACAGTCAAACATTACAACAACAAACATTACAACAGTCAAACATTACAACAGTCAAACATTACAACAGCAAACATTACAGCAACAAACATTACAACAGTCAAACATTACAACAGTCAAACATTACAACAGTCAAACATTACAACAATCAAACATTACAACAGTCAAACATTACAACAGTCAAACATTACAACAGTCAAACATTACAACAACAAACATTACAACAGTCAAACATTACAACAGTCAAACATTACAACAATCAAACATTACAACAGTCAAACATTACAACAGTCAAACATTACAACAGTCAAACATTACAACAGTCAAACATTACAACAACAAACATTACAACAGTCAAACATTACAACAGTCAAACATTACAACAGTCAAACATTACAACAACAAACATTACAACAGTCAAACATTACAACAATCAAACATTACAACAGTCAAACATTACAACAACAAACATTACAACAGTCAAACATTACAACAGTCAAACATTACAACAGCAAACATTACAACAGTCAAACATTACAACAGTCAAACATTACAACAGCAAACATTACAACAACAAACATTACAACAGTCAAACATTACAACAGTCAAACATTACAACAGTCAAACATTACAACAGTCAAACATTACAACAACAAACATTACAACAGTCAAACATTACAACAGTCAAACATTACAACAACAAACATTACAACAGTCAAACATTACAACAGTCAAACAATACAACAACAAACATTACAACAGTCAAACATTACAACAGTCAAACAATACAACAACAAACATTACAACAGTCAGACATTACAACAGTCAAACATTACAGCAGTCAAACATTACAACAGTCAAACATTACAACAACAAAAAATACAACAGTCAAACATTACAACAGTCAAACATTACAACAATCAAACATTACAACAGTCAAACATTACAACAGTCAAACATTACAACAGTCAAACATTACAACAGTCAAACAATACAACAGTCAAACATTACAACAACAAACATTACAACAGTCAAACATTACAACAGTCAAACATTACAACAACAAACATTACAACAGTCAAACATTACAACAGTCAAACATTACAACAGTCAAACATTACAACAACAAACAATACAACAGTCAAACATTACAACAGTCAAACATTACAACAACAAACATTACAACAGTCAAACATTACAACAGTCAAACATTACAACAACAAACATTACAACAGTCAAACATTACAACAGTCAAACATTACAACAATCAAACATTACAACAGTCAAACATTACAACAGTCAAACATTACAACAACAAACATTACAACAGTCAAACATTACAACAGTCAAACATTACAACAGTCAAACATTACAACAGTCAAACATTACAACAGTCAAACATTACAACAGCAAACATTACAACAGTCAAACATTACAACAGTCAAACATTACAACAACAAACATTACAACAGTCAAACATTACAACAGTCAAACATTACAACAATCAAACATTACAACAGTCAAACATTACAACAGTCAAACATTACAACAACAAACATTACAACAACAAACATTACAACAGTCAAACATTACAACAACAAACATTACAACAGTCAAACATTACAACAGCAAACATTACAACAGTCAAACATTACAACAACAAACATTACAACAGTCAAACATTACAACAGTCAAACATTACAACAGTCAAACATTACAACAGCAAACATTACAACAGTCAAACATTACAACAGTCAAACATTACAACAGTCAAACATTACAACAGTCAAACATTACAACAACAAACATTACAACAGTCAAACATTACAACAATCAAACATTACAACAGTCAAACATTACAACAGTCAAACATTACAACAGTCAAACATTACAACAACAAACATTACAACAATCAAACATTACAACAGTCAAACATTACAACAGTCAAACATTACAACAGTCAAACATTACAACAGTCAAACATTACAACAACAAACATTACAACAATCAAACATTACAACAGTCAAACATTACAACAGTCAAACATTACAACAGTCAAACATTACAACAGTCAAACATTACAACAACAAACATTACAACAGTCAAACATTACAACAGTCAAACATTACAACAGTCAAACATTACAACAGTCAAACATTACAACAGTCAAACATTACAACAACAAACATTACAACAGTCAAACATTACAACAGTCAAACATTACAACAGTCAAACATTACAACAACAAACAATACAACAGTCAAACATTACAACAACAAACATTACAACAGTCAAACATTACAACAGTCAAACATTACAACAATCAAACATTACAACAGTCAAACATTACAACAGTCAAACATTACAACAACAAACATTACAGCAACAAACATTACAACAGTCAAACATTACAACAGTCAAACATTACAACAGTCAAACATTACAACAGTCAAACATTACAACAGTCAAACAATACAACAGCAAACATTACAACAGTCAAACATTACAACAGTCCAAACATTACAACAACAAACATTACAACAGTCAAACATTACAACAGTCAAACATTACAACAACAAACATTACAACAGTCAAACATTACAACAGTCAAACATTACAACAGTCAAACATTACAACAGTCAAACATTACAACAATCAAACATTACAACAGTCAAACATTACAACAGTCAAACATTACAACAGCAAACATTACAACAGTCAAACATTACAACAGTCAAACATTACAACAATCAAACATTACAACAGTCAAACATTACAACAGTCAAACATTACAACAGTCAAACATTACAACAACAAACATTACAACAGTCAAACATTACAACAGTCAAACAATACAACAGCAAACATTACAACAGTCAAACATTACAACAGTCAAACATTACAACAACAAACATTACAACAGTCAAACATTACAACAGTCAAACATTACAACAGTCAAACATTACAACAGCAAACATTACAACAGTCAAACATTACAACAGCAAACATTACAACAGTCAAACATTACAACAGTAACAATACAACAGTCAAACATTACAACAGCAAACATTACAACAGTCAAACATTACAACAGCAAACATTACAACAGTCAAACATTACAACAACAAACATTACAACAGTCAAACATTACAACAGTCAAACATTACAACAACAAACATTACAACAGTCAAACATTACAACAATCAAACAATACAACAGTCAAACATTACAACAGTCAAACATTACAACAGTCAAACATTACAACAACAAACATTACAACAGTCAAACATTACAACAGTCAAACATTACAACAGTCAAACATTACAACAGGTCAAACATTACAACAGTCAAACATTACAACAACAAACATTACAACAACAAACATTACAACAGTCAAACATTACAACAATCAAACATTACAACAGTCAAACATTACAACAGTCAAACATTACAACAGTCAAACATTACAACAGTCAAACATTACAACAATCAAACAATACAACAGTCAAACATTACAACAACAAACATTACAACAGTCAAACATTACAACAGTCAAACATTACAACAGTCAAACATTACAACAATCAAACATTACAACAGTCAAACATTACAACAATCAAACATTACAACAGTCAAACATTACAACAGTCAAACATTACAACAGTCAAACATTACAACAACAAACATTACAACAGTCAAACATTACAACAACAAACATTACAACAGTCAAACATTACAACAGTCAAACATTACAACAATCAAACATTACAACAATCAAACATTACAACAGTCAAACATTACAACAGTCAAACAATACAACAGTCAAACATTACAACAGTCAAACAATACAACAACAAACATTACAACAGTCAAACATTACAACAGTCAAACATTACAACAGTCAAACATTACAACAATCAAACATTACAACAGTCAAACATTACAACAGTCAAACATTACAACAGTCAAACATTACAACAATCAAACATTACAACAGTCAAACATTACAACAGTCAAACATTACAACAGTCAAACATTACAACAGTCAAACATTACAACAGTCAAACATTACAACAGTCAAACATTACAACAACAAACATTACAACAACAAACATTACAACAATCAAACATTACAACAGCAAACATTACAACAGTCAAACATTACAACAACAAACATTACAACAGTCAAACATTACAACAGTCAAACATTACAACAGTCAAACATTACAACAACAAACATTACAACAGTCAAACATTACAACAGTCAAACATTACAACAGCAAACATTACAACAATCAAACATTACAACAGTCAAACATTACAACAGTCAAACATTACAACAGTCAAACATTACAACAGTCAAACATTACAACAGTCAAACATTACAACAGTCAAACATTACAACAGTCAAACATTACAACAGTCAAACATTACAACAACAAACATTACAACAGTCAAACATTACAACAACAAACATTACAACAGTCAAACATTACAACAGTCAAACATTACAACAATCAAACATTACAACAGTCAAACATTACAACAATCAAACATTACAACAGTCAAACATTACAACAATCAAACATTACAACAGCAAACATTACAACAGTCAAACATTACAACAGTCAAACATTACAACAGTCAAACATTACAACAGTCAAACATTACAACAGCAAACATTACAACAACAAACATTACAACAGTCAAACATTACAACAGTCAAACATTACAGCAATCAAACATTACAACAACAAACATTACAACAGTCAAACATTACAACAGTCAAACATTACAACAGCAAACATTACAACAGTCAAACATTACAACAGTCAAACATTACAACAATCAAACATTACAACAACAAACATTACAACAGTCAAACATTACAACAATCAAACATTACAACCAGTCAAACATTACAACAGCAAACATTACAACAGTCAAACATTACAACAACAAACATTACAACAACAAACATTACAACAGTCAAACATTACAACAGTCAAACATTACAACAGTCAAACATTACAACAGTCAAACATTACAACAGTCAAACATTACAACAGTCAAACATTACAACAGTCAAACATTACAACAGCAAACATTACAACAGTCAAACATTACAACAACAAACATTACAACAGTCAAACATTACAACAACAAACATTACAACAGTCAAACATTACAACAGCAAACATTACAACAACAAACATTACAACAGTCAAACATTACAACAGCAAACATTACAACAGTCAAACATTACAACAATCAAACATTACAACAGTCAAACATTACAACAACAAACATTACAACAATCAAACATTACAACAGTCAAACATTACAACAATCAAACATTACAACAATCAAACATTACAACAGCAAACATTACAACAGTCAAACATTACAACAGTCAAACATTACAACAACAAACATTACAACAGTCAAACATTACAACAACAAACATTACAACAGTCAAACATTACAACAGTCAAACATTACAACAGTCAAACATTACAACAGTCAAACATTACAACAGTCAAACATTACAACAGTCAAACATTACAACAATCAAACAATACAACAGTCAAACATTACAACAGTCAAACATTACAACAACAAACATTACAACAGTCAAACATTACAACAACAAACATTACAACAACAAACATTACAACAGTCAAACATTACAACAGCAAACATTACAACAACAAACATTACAACAACAAACATTACAACAGTCAAACAATACAACAGTCAAACATTACAACAACAAACATTACAACAGTCAAACATTACAACAATCAAACATTACAACAGTCAAACATTACAACAGTCAAACAATACAACAGCAAACATTACAACAATCAAACATTACAACAGTCAAACATTACAACAGTCAAACATTACAACAGTCAAACATTACAACAGTCAAACATTACAACAACAAACATTACAACAGTCAAACATTACAACAGTCAAACATTACAACAGTCAAACATTACAACAGCAAACATTACAACAACAAACATTACAACAGTCAAACATTACAACAACAAACATTACAACAGTCAAACATTACAACAGTCAAACATTACAACAACAAACATTACAACAGTCAAACATTACAACAATCAAACATTACAACAGTCAAACATTACAACAGTCAAACATTACAACAGTCAAACATTACAACAGTCAAACATTACAACAACAAACATTACAACAGTCAAACATTACAACAACAAACATTACAACAGTCAAACATTACAACAGTCAAACATTACAACAGTCAAACATTACAACAACAAACATTACAACAGCAAACATTACAACAGTCAAACATTACAACAGTCAAACATTACAACAGTCAAACATTACAACAGTCAAACATTACAACAGCAAACATTACAACAATCAAACATTACAACAGTCAAACATTACAACAACAAACATTACAACAGTCAAACATTACAACAGTCAAACATTACAACAGTCAAACATTACAACAACAAACATTACAACAGTCAAACATTACAACAACAAACATTACAACAGTCAAACATTACAACAGTCAAACATTACAACAGTCAAACATTACAACAATCAAACATTACAACAGTCAAACATTACAACAACAAACATTACAACAACAAACATTACAACAGTCAAACATTACAACAGTCAAACATTACAACAACAAACATTACAACAGTCAAACATTACAACAGTCAAACATTACAACAGTCAAACATTACAACAACAAACATTACAACAGTCAAACATTACAACAACAAACATTACAACAGTCAAACATTACAACAGTCAAACATTACAACAGCAAACATTACAACAGTCAAACATTACAACAGTCAAACATTACAACAATCAAACATTACAACAGTCAAACATTACAACAATCAAACATTACAACAGTCAAACATTACAACAACAAACATTACAACAGTCAAACATTACAACAGTCAAACATTACAACAGTCAAACATTACAACAGTCAAACATTACAACAGCAAACATTACAACAGTCAAACAATACAACAGTCAAACATTACAACAGTCAAACATTACAACAGTCAAACATTACAACAGTCAAACATTACAACAATCAAACATTACAACAGTCAAACATTACAACAACAAACATTACAACAGTCAAACATTACAACAGCAAACATTACAACAGTCAAACATTACAACAACAAACATTACAACAGTCAAACATTACAACAGTCAAACATTACAACAATCAAACATTACAACAACAAACATTACAACAGTCAAACATTACAACAGTCAAACATTACAACAATCAAACATTACAACAGTCAAACATTACAACAACAAACAATACAACAATCAAACATTACAACAGCAAACATTACAACAGTCAAACATTACAACAACAAACATTACAACAGTCAAACATTACAACAACAAACATTACAACAGTCAAACATTACAACAGTCAAACATTACAACAGTCAAACATTACAACAATCAAACATTACAACAGCAAACATTACAACAATCAAACATTACAACAATCAAACATTACAACAACAAACATTACAACAGTCAAACATTACAACAACAAACATTACAACAGTCAAACATTACAACAGTCAAACATTACAACAGTCAAACATTACAACAACAAACATTACAACAGTCAAACATTACAACAATCAAACAATACAACAGTCAAACATTACAACAGCAAACATTACAACAGTCAAACATTACAACAACAAACATTACAACAGTCAAACATTACAACAACAAACATTACAACAGTCAAACATTACAACAGTCAAACATTACAACAGTCAAACATTACAACAGTCAAACATTACAACAGTCAAACATTACAACAGTCAAACATTACAACAACAAACATTACAACAGTCAAACATTACAACAACAAACATACTACAACAGCAAACATTACAACAGCAAACATTACAACAGTCAAACATTACAACAGTCAAACATTACAACAACAAACATTACAACAGTCAAACATTACAACAGTCAAACATTACAACAGTCAAACATTACAACAACAAACATTACAACAATCAAACATTACAACAGCAAACATTACAACAGTCAAACATTACAACAGTCAAACATTACAACAATCAAACATTACAACAATCAAACATTACAACAATCAAACATTACAACAGTCAAACATTACAACAACAAACATTACAACAGTCAAACATTACAACAGTCAAACATTACAACAGTCAAACATTACAACAGTCAAACATTACAACAGTCAAACATTACAACAACAAACATTACAACAGTCAAACATTACAACAACAAACATTACAACAGTCAAACATTACAACAACAAACATTACAACAGTCAAACATTACAACAACAAACATTACAACAGTCAAACATTACAACAGTCAAACATTACAACAACAAACATTACAACAGTCAAACATTACAACAGTCAAACATTACAACAACAAACATTACAACAGTCAAACATTACAACAACAAACATTACAACAGTCAAACATTACAACAGTCAAACATTACAACAGTCAAACATTACAACAACAAACATTACAACAGTCAAACATTACAACAACAAACATTACAACAGTCAAACATTACAACAGTCAAACATTACAACAACAAACATTACAACAGTCAAACATTACAACAGTCAAACAATTACAACACAAACATTACAACAGTCAAACAATACAACAGTCAAACATTACAACAACAAACATTACAACAGTCAAACATTACAACAACAAACATTACAACAGTCAAACATTACAACAGCAAACATTACAACAGTCAAACATTACAACAGTCAAACATTACAACAGCAAACATTACAACAGTCAAACATTACAACAGTCAAACATTACAACAGTCAAACATTACAACAGTCAAACATTACAACAACAAACATTACAACAGTCAAACATTACAACAATCAAACATTACAACAGTCAAACATTACAACAGTCAAACATTACAACAGTCAAACATTACAACAGTCAAACATTACAACAACAAACATTACAACAGTCAAACATTACAAATAACAAACATTACAACAGCAAACATTACAACAGTCAAACATTACAACAGTCAAACATTACAACAGTCAAACATTACAACAGTCAAACATTACAACAGTCAAACATTACAACAGTCAAACATTACAACAACAAACATTACAACAGTCAAACATTACAACAGTCAAACATTACAACAATCAAACATTACAACAGTCAAACATTACAACAGTCAAACATTACAACAGTCAAACATTACAACAGTCAAACATTACAACAGTCAAACATTACAACAACAAACATTACAACAGTCAAACATTACAACAACCAAACATTACAACAGTCAAACATTACAACAGTCAAACATTACAACAGTCAAACATTACAACAGTCAAACATTACAACAGTCAAACATTACAACAATCAAACATTACAACAGTCAAACATTACAACAGTCAAACATTACAACAGTCAAACATTACAACAGTCAAACATTACAACAACAAACATTACAACAGTCAAACATTACAACAATCAAACATTACAACAGCAAACATTACAACAGCAAACATTACAACAGTCAAACATTACAACAGCAAACATTACAACAGTCAAACATTACAACAACAAACATTACAACAGTCAAACAATACAACAGTCAAACATTACAACAACAAACATTACAACAGTCAAACATTACAACAACAAACATTACAACAGTCAAACATTACAACAGTCAAACATTACAACAACAAACATTACAACAGTCAAACATTACAACAGTCAAACATTACAACAGCAAACATTACAACAGTCAAACATTACAACAACAAACATTACAACAGTCAAACATTACAACAGTCAAACATTACAACAGTCAAACATTACAACAACAAACATTACAACAGTCAAACATTACAACAGCAAACATTACAACAGTCAAACATTACAACAGTCAAACATTACAACAGTCAAACATTACAACAACAAACATTACAACAGTCAAACATTACAACAGTCAAACATTACAACAGTCAAACATTACAACAGTCAAACATTACAACAGTCAAACATTACAACAGTCAAACATTACAACAATCAAACATTACAACAGTCAAACATTACAACAGTCAAACATTACAACAGTCAAACATTACAACAACAAACATTACAACAGTCAAACATTACAACAATCAAACATTACAACAGTCAAACATTACAACAGTCAAACATTACAACAATCAAACATTACAACAGTCAAACATTACAACAGTCAAACATTACAACAGTCAAACATTACAACAGTCAAACATTACAACAGTCAAACATTACAACAACAAACATTACAACAGTCAAACATTACAACAGTCAAACATTACAACAATCAAACATTACAACAGTCAAACATTACAACAACAAACATTACAACAGTCAAACATTACAACAGTCAAACATTACAACAACAAACATTACAACAGTCAAACATTACAACAGTCAAACATTACAACAGCAAACATTACAACAGCAAACAAACATTACAACAGTCAAACATTACAACAACAAACATTACAACAGTCAAACATTACAACAATCAAACATTACAACAGCAAACATTACAACAGTCAAACATTACAACAGTCAAACATTACAACAGTCAAACATTACAACAATCAAACATTACAACAGTCAAACATTACAACAGTCAAACATTACAACAGTCAAACATTACAACAGTCAAACATTACAACAGTCAAACATTACAACAACAAACATTACAACAGTCAAACATTACAACAGTCAAACATTACAACAGTCAAACATTACAACAGTCAAACATTACAACGATCAAACATTACAACAGTCAAACATTACAACAGTCAAACATTACAACAACAAACATTACAACAGTCAAACATTACAACAGTCAAACATTACAACAGTCAAACATTACAACACAACATTACAACAACAAACATTACAACAGTCAAACATTACAACAGTCAAACATTACAACAACAAACATTACAACAGTCAAACATTACAACAGTCAAACATTACAACAGTCAAACATTACAACAGTCAAACATTACAACAGTCAAACAATACAACAGTCAAACATTACAACAGCCAAACATTACAACAGTCAAACATTACAACAATCAAACATTACAACAGTCAAACATTACAACAGTCAAACATTACAACAGTCAAACATTACAACAACAAACATTACAACAGTCAAACATTACAACAGTCAAACATTACAACAGTCAAACATTACAACAGTCAAACATTACAACAGCAAACATTACAACAACAAACATTACAACAGTCAAACATTACAACAACAAACATTACAACAGTCAAACATTACAACAGTCAAACATTACAACAGTCAAACATTACAACAGTCAAACATTACAACAGTCAAACATTACAACAGTCAAACATTACAACAACAAACATTACAACAATCAAACATTACAACAGTCAAACATTACAACAACAAACATTACAACAGTCAAACATTACAACAGTCAAACATTACAACAGTCAAACATTACAACAGTCAAACATTACAACAGTCAAACATTACAACAGTCAAACATTACAACAGCAAACATTACAACAACAAACATTACAACAACAAACATTACAACAGTCAAACATTACAACAGTCAAACATTACAACAATCAAACATTACAACAACAAACATTACAACAGTCAAACATTACAACAGTCAAACATTACAACAACAAACAATACAACAGTCAAACATTACAACAGTCAAACATTACAACAGTCAAACATTACAACAATCAAACATTACAACAGTCAAACATTACAACAGTCAAACATTACAACAGTCAAACAATACAACAGTCAAACATTACAACAACAAACATTACAACAGTCAAACATTACAACAGTCAAACATTACAACAGTCAAACAATACAACAGTCAAACATTACAACAACAAACAATACAACAGTCAAACATTACAACAACAAACATTACAACAGTCAAACATTACAACAGTCAAACATTACAACAGTCAAACATTACAACAACAAACATTACAACAACAAACATTACAACAGTCAAACATTACAACAGTCAAACATTACAACAGTCAAACATTACAACAATCAAACATTACAACAGTCAAACATTACAACAGTCAAACATTACAACAGTCAAACATTACAACAGTCAAACATTACAACAGTCAAACATTACAACAGTCAAACATTACAACAACAAACATTACAACAGTCAAACATTACAACAGTCAAACATTACAACAGTCAAACATTACAACAGTCAAACATTACAACAGTCAAACATTACAACAGTCAAACATTACAACAACAAACATTACAACAGTCAAACATTACAACAGCAAACATTACAACAGTCAAACATTACAACAATCAAACATTACAACAGTCAAACATTACAACAACAAACATTACAACAGTCAAACATTACAACAGTCAAACATTACAACAGCAAACATTACAACAGTCAAACATTACAACAGTCAAACATTACAACAACAAACATTACAACAGTCAAACATTACAACAGTCAAACATTACAACAGCAAACATTACAACAGTCAAACATTACAACAATCAAACATTACAACAGTCAAACATTACAACAGTCAAACATTACAACAGTCAAACATTACAACAATCAAACATTACAACAGTCAAACATTACAACAGTCAAACATTACAACAGTCAAACATTACAACAGTCAAACATTACAACACGTCAAACATTACAACAGTCAAACATTACAACAGTCAAACATTACAACAGTCAAACATTACAACAACAAACATTACAACAGTCAAACATTACAACAATCAAACATTACAACAGTCAAACATTACAACAGCCAAACATTACAACAACAAACATTACAACAGTCAAACATTACAACAACAAACATTACAACAGTCAAACATTACAACAGTCAAACATTACAACAACAAACATTACAACAGTCAAACATTACAACAGTCAAACATTACAACAGCAAACATTACAACAGTCAAACATTACAACAACAAACATTACAACAGTCAAACATTACAACAGTCAAACAATACAACAGTCAAACATTACAACAGCAAACATTACAACAGTCAAACATTACAACAACAAACATTACAACAGTCAAACATTACAACAGTCAAACATTACAACAGTCAAACATTACAACAACAAACAATACAACAGTCAAACATTACAACAGCCAAACATTACAACAGTCAAACATTACAACAGTCAAACATTACAACAATCAAACATTACAACAGTCAAACATTACAACAACAAACAATACAACAGTCAAACATTACAACAGTCAAACATTACAACAGTCAAACATTACAACAGTCAAACATTACAACAACAAACATTACAACAGTCAAACATTACAACAACAAACATTACAACAGTCAAACATTACAACAATCAAACATTACAACAGTCAAACATTACAACAACAAACATTACAACAACAAACATTACAACAGTCAAACATTACAACAATCAAACATTACAACAGTCAAACATTACAACAGTCAAACATTACAACAGTCAAACATTACAACAGCAAACATTACAACAATCAAACATTACAACAACAAACATTACAACAGTCAAACATTACAACAGTCAAACATTACAACAGTCAAACATTACAACAGTCAAACAATACAACAGTCAAACATTACAACAACAAACATTACAACAGTCAAACATTACAACAGTCAAACAATACAACAGCAAACATTACAACAGTCAAACAATACAACAGTCAAACATTACAACAACAAACATTACAACAGTCAAACATTACAACAGTCAAACATTACAACAGTCAAACATTACAACAGCAAACATTACAACAGTCAAACATTACAACAACAAACATTACAACAGTCAAACATTACAACAACAAACATTACAACAGTCAAACATTACAACAACAAACATTACAACAGTCAAACATTACAACAACAAACATTACAACAGTCAAACATTACAACAATCAAACATTACAACAGTCAAACATTACAACAGTCAAACATTACAACAGTCAAACATTACAACAACAAACATTACAACAGTCAAACATTACAACAGTCAAACATTACAACAGTCAAACATTACAACAACAAACATTACAACAGTCAAACATTACAACAACAAACATTACAACAGTCAAACATTACAACAACAAACATTACAACAGTCAAACATTACAACAGTCAAACATTACAACAACAAACATTACAACAGTCAAACATTACAACAGTCAAACATTACAACAACAAACATTACAACAGTCAAACATTACAACAGTCAAACATTACAACAATCAAACATTACAACAGTCAAACATTACAACAACAATACAACAACAAACATTACAACAATCAAACATTACAACAGTCAAACATTACAACAGCAAACATTACAACAGTCAAACATTACAACAGTCAAACATTACAACAGTCAAACATTACAACAACAAACATTACAACAGTCAAACATTACAACAGTCAAACATTACAACAACAAACATTACAACAGTCAAACATTACAACAACAAACATTACAACAGTCAAACATTACAACAGTCAAACATTACAACAATCAAACATTACAACAACAAACATTACAACAATCAAACATTACAACAGCAAACATTACAACAACAAACATTACAACAATCAAACATTACAACAACAAACATTACAACAACAAACATTACAACAGTCAAACATTACAACAGCAAACATTACAACAACAAACATTACAACAGCAAACATTACAACAGTCAAACATTACAACAGTCAAACATTACAACAGTCAAACATTACAACAGTCAAACATTACAACAACAAACATTACAACAGTCAAACATTACAACAGTCAAACATTACAACAGTCAAACATTACAACAGTCAAACATTACAACAGTCAAACATTACAACAGTCAAACATTACAACAGCAAACATTACAACAGTCAAACATTACAACAGTCAAACATTACAACAGTCAAACATTACAACAGTCAAACATTACAACAGTCAAACATTACAACAGCAAACATTACAACAGTCAAACATTACAACAACAAACATTACAACAATCAAACATTACAACAGTCAAACATTACAACAGCAAACATTACAACAGTCAAACATTACAACAACAAACATTACAACAGTCAAACATTACAACAGCCAAACATTACAACAACAAACATTACAACAGTCAAACATTACAACAGTCAAACATTACAACAGCAAACATTACAACAGTCAAACATTACAACAACAAACATTACAACAGTCAAACATTACAACAATCAAACAATACAACAGTCAAACATTACAACAATCAAACATTACAACAGTCAAACATTACAACAGTCAAACATTACAACAGCAAACATTACAACAGTCAAACATTACAACAGTCAAACATTACAACAACAAACATTACAACAATCAAACATTACAACAGTCAAACATTACAACAACAAACATTACAACAGTCAAACATTACAACAACAAACATTACAACAGTCAAACATTACAACAGTCAAACAATACAACAGTCAAACATTACAACAGTCAAACATTACAACAGTCAAACATTACAACAACAAACATTACAACAGTCAAACATTACAACAGTCAAACATTACAACAGCAAACATTACAACAGTCAAACATTACAACAACAAACATTACAACAGTCAAACATTACAACAGTCAAACATTACAACAGCAAACATTACAACAGTCAAACATTACAACAGTCAAACATTACAACAACAAACATTACAACAATCAAACATTACAACAGTCAAACATTACAACAACAAACATTACAACAGTCAAACATTACAACAACAAACAATACAACAGTCAAACATTACAACAACAAACATTACAACAGTCAAACATTACAACAGTCAAACATTACAACAGTCAAACAATACAACAGTCAAACATTACAACAACAAACATTACAACAGTCAAACATTACAACAACAAACATTACAACAGTCAAACATTACAACAGTCAAACATTACAACAACAAACATTACAACAGTCAAACATTACAACAGCAAACATTACAACAGCAAACATTACAACAGCAAACATTACAACAACAAACATTACAACAGTCAAACATTACAACAACAAACATTACAACAGTCAAACATTACAACAGCAAACATTACAACAACAAACATTACAACAGTCAAACATTACAACAATCAAACATTACAACAGTCAAACATTACAACAGTCAAACATTACAACAACAAACATTACAACAGTCAAACATTACAACAGTCAAACATTACAACAGTCAAACATTACAACACAAACATTACAACAGTCAAACATTACAACAACAAACATTACAACAGTCAAACATTACAACAACAAACATTACAACAGTCAAACATTACAACAGTCAAACATTACAACAACAAACATTACAACAGTCAAACATTACAACAGTCAAACATTACAACAACAAACATTACAACAGCCAAACATTACAACAGTCAAACATTACAACAGTCAAACATTACAACAGTCAAACATTACAACAGTCAAACATTACAACAGACAAACATTACAACAGACAAACATTACAACAGTCAAACATTACAACAGTCAAACATTACAACAATCAAACATTACAACAGTCAAACATTACAACAGCAAACATTACAACAGTCAAACATTACAACAGTCAAACATTACAACAGTCAAACATTACAACAGCAAACATTACAACAGTCAAACATTACAACAACAAACATTACAACAGTCAAACATTACAACAGTCAAACATTACAACAACAAACATTACAACAACAAACATTACAACAGTCAAACATTACAACAGTCAAACATTACAACAACAAACATTACAACAGTCAAACATTACAACAGTCAAACATTACAACAGTCAAACATTACAACAGTCAAACATTACAACAGCAAACATTACAACAGTCAAACATTACAACAGCCAAACAATACAACAGTCAAACATTACAACAGTCAAACATTACAACAGTCAAACATTACAACAACAAACATTACAACAGTCAAACATTACAACAACAAACATTACAACAGCAAACATTACAACAGTCAAACATTACAACAGTCAAACATTACAACAGTCAAACATTACAACAACAAACATTACAACAGTCAAACATTACAACAACAAACATTACAACAGTCAAACATTACAACAACAAACATTACAACAGTCAAACATTACAACAACAAACATTACAACAACAAACATTACAACAATCAAACATTACAACAGCAAACATTACAACAACAAACATTACAACAGTCAAACATTACAACAACAAACATTACAACAGTCAAACATTACAACAACAAACATTACAACAGTCAAACATTACAACAGTCAAACATTACAACAGTCAAACATTACAACAGTCAAACATTACAACAACAAACATTACAACAGTCAAACATTACAACAGTCAAACATTACAACAAACAAACATTACAACAACAAACATTACAACAGTCAAACATTACAACAGTCAAACATTACAACAGTCAAACATTACAACAGTCAAACATTACAACAACAAACATTACAACAGTCAAACATTACAACAACAAACATTACAACAGTCAAACATTACAACAACAAACATTACAACAGTCAAACATTACAACAGTCAAACATTACAACAACAAACATTACAACAACAAACATTACAACAGTCAAACATTACAACAGTCAAACATTACAACAGTCAAACATTACAACAGTCAAACATTACAACAATCAAACATTACAACAGTCAAACATTACAACAGTCAAACATTACAACAGTCAAACATTACAACAGTCAAACATTACAACAACAAACATTACAACAGTCAAACATTACAACAACAAACATTACAACAGTCAAACATTACAACAACAAACATTACAACAGTCAAACATTACAACAGCAAACATTACAACAGTCAAACATTACAACAGCAAACATTACAACAGTCAAACATTACAACAGTCAAACATTACAACAGTCAAACATTACAACAGTCAAACATTACAACAGTCAAACATTACAACAGCCAAACATTACAACAATCAAACATTACAACAGTCAAACATTACAACAGTCAAACATTACAACAGTCAAACATTACAACAACAAACATTACAACAGTCAAACATTACAACAATCAAACATTACAACAGTCAAACATTACAACAGTCAAACATTACAACAACAAACATTACAACAGTCAAACATTACAACAGTCAAACATTACAACAGTCAAAACATTACAACAGTCAAACATTACAACAGTCAAACATTACAACAGCAAACATTACAACAGTCAAACATTACAACAGTCAAACATTACAACAGCAAACATTACAACAGTCAAACATTACAACAGTCAAACATTACAACAGTCAAACATTACAACAGTCAAACATTACAACAGTCAAACATTACAACAGTCAAACATTACAACAACAAACATTACAACAGTCAAACATTACAACAGTCAAACATTACAACAATCAAACATTACAACAGTCAAACATTACAACAATCAAACATTACAACAGTCAAACATTACAACAGTCAAACATTACAACAGTCAAACATTACAACAACAAACATTACAACAGTCAAACATTACAACAGTCAAACATTACAACAGTCAAACATTACAACAGTCAAACATTACAACAGTCAAACATTACAACAGTCAAACATTACAACAACAAACATTACAACAGTCAAACATTACAACAGTCAAACATTACAACAGTCAAACATTACAACAGTCAAACATTACAACAGTCAAACATTACAACAACAAACATTACAACAGTCAAACATTACAACAACAAACATTACAACAGTCAAACATTACAACAGTCAAACATTACAACAGTCAAACATTACAACAGTCAAACATTACAACAGTCAAACATTACAACAGTCAAACATTACAACAGTCAAACATTACAACAACAAACATTACAACAGTCAAACATTACAACAGTCAAACATTACAACAGTCAAACATTACAACAGTCAAACATTACAACAGTCAAACATTACAACAGTCAAACATTACAACAGTCAAACATTACAACAGTCAAACATTACAACAGTCAAACATTACAACAGTCAAACATTACAACAGCAAACATTACAACAACAAACATTACAACAGTCAAACATTACAACAGTCAAACATTACAACAACAAACATTACAACAGTCAAACATTACAACAATCAAACATTACAACAGTCAAACATTACAACAGTCAAACATTACAACAACAAACATTACAACAGTCAAACATTACAACAGTCAAACATTACAACAGTCAAACATTACAACAGTCAAACATTACAACAGTCAAACATTACAACAGTCAAACATTACAACAGCCAAACATTACAACAGTCAAACATTACAACAGTCAAACATTACAACAGTCAAACATTACAACAACAAACATTACAACAGTCAAACATTACAACAGTCAAACATTACAACAGTCAAACATTACAACAGTCAAACATTACAACAACAAACATTACAACAGTCAAACATTACAACAGTCAAACATTACAACAACCAAACATTACAACAGTCAAACATTACAACAACAAACATTACAACAGTCAAACATTACAACAGTCAAACATTACAACAGTCAAACATTACAACAGTCAAACATTACAACAGTCAAACATTACAACAGCAAACATTACAACAGTCAAACATTACAACAGTCAAACATTACAACAGTCAAACATTACAACAGTCAAACATTACAACAACAAACATTACAACAGTCAAACATTACAACAGTCAAACATTACAACAGTCAAACATTACAACAGTCAAACATTACAACAGTCAAACATTACAACAGTCAAACATTACAACAGTCAAACATTACAACAGTCAAACATTACAACAACAAACATTACAACAGTCAAACATTACAACAACAAACATTACAACAGTCAAACATTACAACAGTCAAACATTACAACAGTCAAACATTACAACTAGCCAAACATTACAACAGTCAAACATTACAACAGTCAAACATTACAACAACAAACATTACAACAGTCAAACATTACAACAACAAACATTACAACAGTCAAACATTACAACAGTCAAACATTACAACAGTCAAACATTACAACAGTCAAACATTACAACAGCAAACATTACAACAGTCAAACATTACAACAGTCAAACATTACAACAGTCAAACATTACAACAGTCAAACATTACAACAGTCAAACATTACAACAGTCAAACATTACAACAGTCAAACATTACAACAGTCAAACATTACAACAGCAAACATTACAACAGTCAAACATTACAACAGTCAAACATTACAACAGTCAAACATTACAACAACAAACATTACAACAGTCAAACATTACAACAGTCAAACATTACAACAGTCAAACATTACAACAGTCAAACATTACAACAGTCAAACATTACAACAACAAACATTACAACAGTCAAACATTACAACAACAAACATTACAACAGTCAAACATTACAACAGTCAAACATTACAACAGTCAAACATTACAACAACAAACATTACAACAGTCAAACATTACAACAGTCAAACATTACAACAGCAAACATTACAACAGTCAAACATTACAACAGTCAAACATTACAACAGTCAAACATTACAACAGTCAAACATTACAACAGTCAAACATTACAACAGTCAAACATTACAACAGCCAAACATTACAACAGTCAAACATTACAACAGTCAAACATTACAACAGTCAAACATTACAACAGTCAAACATTACAACAACAAACATTACAACAGTCAAACATTACAACAGTCAAACATTACAACAGTCAAACATTACAACAGTCAAACATTACAACAGTCAAACATTACAACAACAAACATTACAACAGTCAAACATTACAACAGTCAAACATTACAACAGTCAAACATTACAACAGTCAAACATTACAACAGCCAAACATTACAACAGTCAAACATTACAACAGTCAAACATTACAACAGTCAAACATTACAACAACAAACATTACAACAGTCAAACATTACAACAGTCAAACATTACAACAGTCAAACATTACAACAACAAACATTACAACAGTCAAACATTACAACAGTCAAACATTACAACAGTCAAACATTACAACAGTCAAACATTACAACAGTCAAACATTACAACAGTCAAACATTACAACAGTCAAACATTACAACAGTCAAACATTACAACAGTCAAACATTACAACAGTCAAACATTACAACAGTCAAACATTACAACAACAAACATTACAACAGTCAAACATTACAACAGTCAAACATTACAACAGTCAAACATTACAACAGTCAAACATTACAACAGTCAAACATTACAACAGTCAAACATTACAACAGTCAAACATTACAACAGTCAAACATTACAACAGTCAAACATTACAACAGTCAAACATTACAACAGTCAAACATTACAACAGTCAAACATTACAACAGTCAAACATTACAACAACAAACATTACAACAGTCAAACATTACAACAGTCAAACATTACAACAGTCAAACATTACAACAGTCAAACATTACAACAGTCAAACATTACAACAACAAACATTACAACAGTCAAACATTACAACAGTCAAACATTACAACAGTCAAACATTACAACAGTCAAACATTACAACAGTCAAACATTACAACAACAAACATTACAACAGTCAAACATTACAACAGTCAAACATTACAACAACAAACATTACAACAGTCAAACATTACAACAGTCAAACATTACAACAGCAAACATTACAACAGTCAAACATTACAACAGTCAAACATTACAACAGTCAAACAATACAACAGTCAAACATTACAACAATCAAACATTACAACAGTCAAACATTACAACAATCAAACATTACAACAGTCAAACATTACAACAGTCAAACATTACAACAGTCAAACATTACAACAGACAAACATTACAACAGTCAAACATTACAACAATCAAACATTACAACAGTCAAACATTACAACAACAAACATTACAACAGTCAAACATTACAACAGTCAAACATTACAACAACAAACATTACAACAGTCAAACATTACAACAGTCAAACATTACAACAGTCAAACATTACAACAGTCAAACATTACAACAACAAACATTACAACAGTCAAACATTACAACAGTCAAACATTACAACAGTCAAACATTACAACAGTCAAACATTACAACAGTCAAACATTACAACAGTCAAACATTACAACAGTCAAACATTACAACAGTCAAACATTACAACAGCAAACATTACAACAGTCAAACATTACAACAGTCAAACATTACAACAGTCAAACATTACAACAGTCAAACATTACAACAGTCAAACATTACAACAGTCAAACATTACAACAGCAAACATTACAACAGTCAAACATTACAACAGTCAAACATTACAACAACAAACATTACAACAGTCAAACATTACAACAGTCAAACATTACAACAGTCAAACATTACAACAGTCAAACATTACAACAGTCAAACATTACAACAGCAAACATTACAACAGTCAAACATTACAACAATCAAACATTACAACAGTCAAACATTACAACAGTCAAACATTACAACAGTCAAACATTACAACAGCAAACATTACAACAGTCAAACATTACAACAGTCAAACATTACAACAGTCAAACATTACAACAGTCAAACATTACAACAGTCAAACATTACAACAGCAAACATTACAACAGTCAAACATTACAACAGTCAAACATTACAACAGTCAAACATTACAACAGTCAAACATTACAACAGCAAACATTACAACAGTCAAACATTACAACAACAAACATTACAACAGTCAAACATTACAACAGTCAAACATTACAACAGTCAAACATTACAACAACCAAACATTACAACAGTCAAACATTACAACAGTCAAACATTACAACAGTCAAACATTACAACAGTCAAACATTACAACAACAAACATTACAACAGTCAAACATTACAACAACAAACATTACAACAGTCAAACATTACAACAGCCAAACATTACAACAGTCAAACATTACAACAGTCAAACATTACAACAGTCAAACATTACAACAGTCAAACATTACAACAGTCAAACATTACAACAACAAACATTACAACAGTCAAACATTACAACAACAAACATTACAACAGTCAAACATTACAACAGTCAAACATTACAACAGTCAAACATTACAACAACAAACATTACAACAGTCAAACATTACAACAGTCAAACATTACAACAGTCAAACATTACAACAGTCAAACATTACAACAGTCAAACATTACAACAGCAAACATTACAACAGTCAAACATTACAACAGTCAAACATTACAACAGTCAAACATTACAACAGTCAAACATTACAACAGTCAAACATTACAACAGCAAACATTACAACAGTCAAACATTACAACAACAAACAATACAACAGTCAAACATTACAACAGTCAAACATTACAACAGTCAAACATTACAACAGTCAAACATTACAACAGTCAAACATTACAACAACAAACATTACAACAGTCAAACATTACAACAGTCAAACATTACAACAACAAACATTACAACAGTCAAACATTACAACAGTCAAACATTACAACAACAAACATTACAACAGTCAAACATTACAACAGTCAAACATTACAACAGTCAAACATTACAACAGTCAAACATTACAACAGTCAAACATTACAACAACAAACATTACAACAGTCAAACATTACAACAGTCAAACATTACAACAGTCAAACATTACAACAGTCAAACATTACAACAACAAACATTACAACAGTCAAACATTACAACAGTCAAACATTACAACAGTCAAACATTACAACAGTCAAACATTACAACAGTCAAACATTACAACAGTCAAACATTACAACAGTCAAACATTACAACAATCAAACATTACAACAGTCAAACATTACAACAGTCAAACATTACAACAGTCAAACATTACAACAGTCAAACATTACAACAGTCAAACATTACAACAACAAACATTACAACAGTCAAACATTACAACAATCAAACATTACAACAGTCAAACATTACAACAGTCAAACATTACAACAGTCAAACATTACAACAATCAAACATTACAACAGTCAAACATTACAACAACAAACATTACAACAGTCAAACATTACAACAGTCAAACATTACAACAGTCAAACATTACAACAGTCAAACATTACAACAGTCAAACATTACAACAGTCAAACATTACAACAGTCAAACATTACAACAGTCAAACATTACAACAGTCAAACATTACAACAGTCAAACATTACAACAACAAACATTACAACAGTCAAACATTACAACAGTCAAACATTACAACAGTCAAACATTACAACAGTCAAACATTACAACAACAAACATTACAACAGTCAAACATTACAACAACAAACATTACAACAGTCAAACATTACAACAGTCAAACATTACAACAGTCAAACATTACAACAGTCAAACATTACAACAGTCAAACATTACAACAGTCAAACATTACAACAGTCAAACATTACAACAGTCAAACATTACAACAGTCAAACATTACAACAGCAAACATTACAACAGTCAAACATTACAACAGTCAAACATTACAACAGTCAAACATTACAACAGCAAACATTACAACAGTCAAACATTACAACAGTCAAACATTACAACAGTCAAACATTACAACAGTCAAACATTACAACAACAAACATTACAACAGTCAAACATTACAACAGCAAACATTACAACAGTCAAACATTACAACAGTCAAACATTACAACAACAAACATTACAACAGTCAAACATTACAACAGTCAAACATTACAACAACAAACATTACAACAGTCAAACATTACAACAGTCAAACATTACAACAGTCAAACATTACAACAGTCAAACATTACAACAGTCAAACATTACAACAACAAACATTACAACAGTCAAACATTACAACAGTCAAACATTACAACAGTCAAACATTACAACAGTCAAACATTACAACAGTCAAACATTACAACAACAAACATTACAACAGTCAAACATTACAACAGTCAAACATTACAATAGTCAAACATTACAACAGTCAAACATTACAACAGTCAAACATTACAACAACAAACATTACAACAGTCAAACATTACAACAGTCAAACATTACAACAGTCAAACATTACAACAGCAAACATTACAACAACAAACATTACAACAGCAAACATTACAACAGTCAAACATTACAACAACAAACATTACAACAGTCAAACATTACAACGTCAAACATTACAACAGTCAAACATTACAACAGTCAAACATTACAACAACAAACATTACAACAGTCAAACATTACAACAACAAACATTACAACAGTCAAACAGTACAACAGTCAAACAATACAACAGTCAAACATTACAACAACAAACATTACAACAGTCAAACATTACAACAGTCAAACATTACAACAGTCAAACATTACAACAACAAACATTACAACAGTCAAACATTACAACAACGTCAAACATTACAACAGTCAAACATTACAACAACAAACATTACAACAGTCAAACATTACAACAGTCAAACATTACAACAGTCAAACATTACAACAACAAACATTACAACAGTCAAACATTACAACAGTCAAACATTACAACAGTCAAACATTACAACAAACAAACATTACAACAGTCAAACATTACAACAACAAACATTACAACAGTCAAACATTACAACAGTCAAACATTACAACAGTCAAACATTACAACAACAAACATTACAACAGTCAAACATTACAACAGTCAAACATTACAACAACAAACATTACAACAGTCAAACATTACAACAGTCAAACATTACAACAGTCAAACATTACAACAGTCAAACATTACAACAACAAACATTACAACAGTCAAACATTACAACAATCAAACATTACAACAGTCAAACATTACAACAGTCAAACATTACAACAGTCAAACATTACAACAGTCAAACATTACAACAGTCAAACATTACAACAATCAAACAATACAACAGTCAAACATTACAACAGTCAAACATTACAACAGTCAAACATTACAACAACAAACATTACAACAGTCAAACATTACAACAGTCAAACATTACAACAGTCAAACATTACAACAGTCAAACATTACAACAGTCAAACATTACAACAGTCAAACATTACAACAGTCAAACATTACAACAGTCAAACATTACAACAGTCAAACATTACAACAGTCAAACATTACAACAGTCAAACATTACAACAGTCAAACATTACAACAACAAACATTACAACAGTCAAACATTACAACAACAAACATTACAACAGTCAAACATTACAACAGTCAAACATTACAACAGTCAAACATTACAACAGTCAAACATTACAACAGTCAAACATTACAACAGTCAAACATTACAACAGCAAACATTACAACAGTCAAACATTACAACAGTCAAACATTACAACAGTCAAACATTACAACAGTCAAACATTACAACAGTCAAACATTACAACAGTCAAACATTACAACAGTCAAACATTACAACAGTCAAACATTACAACAGTCAAACATTACAACAGTCAAACATTACAACAGTCAAACATTACAACAGTCAAACATTACAACAGTCAAACATTACAACAGTCAAACATTACAACAGTCAAACATTACAACAGTCAAACATTACAACAGCAAACATTACAACAGTCAAACATTACAACAACAAACATTACAACAGTCAAACATTACAACAGTCAAACATTACAACAACAAACATTACAACAGTCAAACATTACAACAGTCAAACATTACAACAGTCAAACATTACAACAGTCAAACATTACAACAGTCAAACATTACAACAACAAACATTACAACAGTCAAACATTACAACAGTCAAACATTACAACAGTCAAACATTACAACAGTCAAACATTACAACAGTCAAACATTACAACAATCAAACATTACAACAGTCAAACATTACAACAGTCAAACATTACAACAGTCAAACATTACAACAGTCAAACATTACAACAGTCAAACATTACAACAATCAAACATTACAACAGTCAAACATTACAACAATCAAACATTACAACAGTCAAACATTACAACAGTCAAACATTACAACAGTCAAACATTACAACAACCAAACATTACAACAGTCAAACATTACAACAGTCAAACATTACAACAACAAACATTACAACAGTCAAACATTACAACAGTCAAACATTACAACAATCAAACATTACAACAACAAACATTACAACAGTCAAACATTACAACAGTCAAACATTACAACAACAAACATTACAACAGTCAAACATTACAACAGTCAAACATTACAACAGCCAAACATTACAACAGTCAAACATTACAACAGTCAAACATTACAACAGTCAAACATTACAACAACAAACATTACAACAGTCAAACATTACAACAGTCAAACATTACAACACAAACATTACAACAGTCAAACATTACAACAGTCAAACATTACAACAGTCAAACATTACAACAGTCAAACATTACAACAACAAACATTACAACAGTCAAACATTACAACACAAACATTACAACAGTCAAACATTACAACAGTCAAACATTACAACAGTCAAACATTACAACAGTCAAACATTACAACAGTCAAACATTACAACAGTCAAACATTACAACAACAAACATTACAACAGTCAAACATTACAACAGTCAAACATTACAACAATCAAACATTACAACAGTCAAACATTACAACAGTCAAACATTACAACAACAAACATTACAACAGTCAAACATTACAACAGTCAAACATTACAACAGTCAAACATTACAACAGTCAAACATTACAACAGTCAAACATTACAACAACAAACATTACAACAGTCAAACATTACAACAGTCAAACATTACAACAGTCAAACATTACAACAGTCAAACATTACAACAGTCAAACATTACAACAGTCAAACATTACAACAGTCAAACATTACAACAGTCAAACATTACAACAACAAACATTACAACAGTCAAACATTACAACAGTCAAACATTACAACAACAAACATTACAACAGTCAAACATTACAACAGTCAAACATTACAACAACAAACATTACAACAGTCAAACATTACAACAGTCAAACATTACAACAGTCAAACATTACAACAATCAAACATTACAACAGTCAAACATTACAACAGTCAAACATTACAACAGTCAAACATTACAACAACAAACATTACAACAGTCAAACATTACAACAGTCAAACATTACAACAGTCAAACATTACAACAATCAAACATTACAACAGTCAAACATTACAACAGTCAAACATTACAACAGTCAAACATTACAACAGTCAAACATTACAACAGTCAAACATTACAACAGTCAAACATTACAACAGTCAAACATTACAACAGTCAAACATTACAACAACAAACATTACAACAGTCAAACATTACAACAATCAAACATTACAACAGTCAAACATTACAACAGTCAAACATTACAACAGTCAAACATTACAACAGTCAAACATTACAACAGTCAAACATTACAACAGTCAAACATTACAACAGTCAAACATTACAACAGTCAAACATTACAACAGTCAAACATTACAACAGCAAACATTACAACAGTCAAACATTACAACAGTCAAACATTACAACAGTCAAACATTACAACAGTCAAACATTACAACAGTCAAACATTACAACACAAACATTACAACAGTCAAACATTACAACAGTCAAACATTACAACAACAAACATTACAACAGTCAAACATTACAACAGTCAAACATTACAACAACAAACATTACAACAGTCAAACATTACAACAGTCAAACATTACAACAGTCAAACATTACAACAGTCAAACATTACAACAGTCAAACATTACAACAACAAACATTACAACAGTCAAACATTACAACAGTCAAACATTACAACAGTCAAACATTACAACAGTCAAACATTACAACAGTCAAACATTACAACAACAAACATTACAACAGTCAAACATTACAACAGTCAAACATTACAACAGTCAAACATTACAACAGTCAAACATTACAACAGTCAAACATTACAACAGTCAAACATTACAACAGTCAAACATTACAACAGTCAAACATTACAACAGTCAAACATTACAACAGTCAAACATTACAACAGTCAAACATTACAACAACAATACAAAGTCAAACATTACAACAGTCAAACATTACAACAGTCAAACATTACAACAACAAACATTACAACAGTCAAACATTACAACAGTCAAACATTACAACAGTCAAACATTACAACAACAAACATTACAACAGTCAAACATTACAACAGTCAAACATTACAACAGTCAAACATTACAACAGTCAAACATTACAACAGTCAAACATTACAACAACAAACATTACAACAGTCAAACATTACAACAGTCAAACATTACAACAGTCAAACATTACAACAGTCAAACATTACAACAGTCAAACATTACAACAGTCAAACATTACAACAGTCAAACATTACAACAATCAAACATTACAACAGTCAAACATTACAACAACAAACATTACAACAGTCAAACATTACAACAGTCAAACATTACAACAGTCAAACATTACAACAGTCAAACATTACAACAGTCAAACATTACAACAATCAAACATTACAACAGTCAAACATTACAACAGTCAAACATTACAACAACAAACATTACAACAGTCAAACATTACAACAGTCAAACATTACAACAGTCAAACATTACAACAGTCAAACATTACAACAGTCAAACATTACAACAGTCAAACATTACAACAGTCAAACATTACAACAGTCAAACATTACAACAACAAACATTACAACAGTCAAACATTACAACAGTCAAACATTACAACAGTCAAACATTACAACAGCAAACATTACAACAACAAACATTACAACAGTCAAACATTACAACAGTCAAACATTACAACAGACAAACATTACAACAGTCAAACATTACAACAGTCAAACATTACAACAGTCAAACATTACAACAGTCAAACATTACAACAGTCAAACATTACAACAACAAACATTACAACAGTCAAACATTACAACAACAAACATTACAACAATCAAACATTACAACAGTCAAACATTACAACAACAAACATTACAACAGTCAAACATTACAACAGTCAAACATTACAACAGTCAAACATTACAACAATCAAACATTACAACAGTCAAACATTACAACAACAAACATTACAACAGTCAAACATTACAACAACAAACATTACAACAGTCAAACATTACAACAGTCAAACATTACAACAGTCAAACATTACAACAGTCAAACATTACAACAGTCAAACATTACAACAACAAACATTACAACAGTCAAACATTACAACAGTCAAACATTACAACAGTCAAACATTACAACAGTCAAACATTACAACAATCAAACATTACAACAGTCAAACATTACAACAGTCAAACATTACAACAGTCAAACATTACAACAGCCAAACATTACAACAGTCAAACATTACAACAGTCAAACATTACAACAGTCAAACATTACAACAACAAACATTACAACAGTCAAACATTACAACAGTCAAACATTACAACAACAAACATTACAACAGTCAAACATTACAACAACAAACATTACAACAGTCAAACATTACAACAGTCAAACATTACAACAGTCAAACATTACAACAGTCAAACATTACAACAGTCAAACATTACAACAGTCAAACATTACAACAGTCAAACATTACAACAGTCAAACATTACAACAGTCAAACATTACAACAGTCAAACATTACAACAGTCAAACATTACAACAGTCAAACATTACAACAGTCAAACATTACAACAGTCAAACATTACAACAGTCAAACATTACAACAGTCAAACATTACAACAGTCAAACATTACAACAGTCAAACATTACAACAGTCAAACATTACAACAGTCAAACATTACAACAACAAACATTACAACAGTCAAACATTACAACAGTCAAACATTACAACAACAAACATTACAACAGTCAAACATTACAACAGTCAAACATTACAACAGTCAAACATTACAACAGTCAAAACATTACAACAGTCAAACATTACAACAACAAACATTACAACAGTCAAACATTACAACAGTCAAACATTACAACAGTCACAAACATTACAACAGTCAAACATTACAACAGTCAAACATTACAACAACAAACATTACAACAGTCAAACATTACAACAGTCAAACATTACAACAGTCAAACATTACAACAATCAAACATTACAACAGTCAAACATTACAACAAGTCAAACATTACAACAGTCAAACATTACAACAGTCAAACATTACAACAGTCAAACATTACAACAACAAACATTACAACAGTCAAACATTACAACAGTCAAACATTACAACAGTCAAACATTACAACAGTCAAACAATACAACAGTCAAACATTACAACAGTCAAACATTACAACAGTCAAACATTACAACAGCAAACATTACAACAGTCAAACATTACAACAACAAACATTACAACAGTCAAACATTACAACAGTCAAACATTACAACAGTCAAACATTACAACAATCAAACATTACAACAGTCAAACATTACAACAATCAAACATTACAACAACAAACAATACAACAGTCAAACATTACAATAGTCAAACATTACAACAACAAACATTACAACAGTCAAACATTACAACAGTCAAACATTACAACAGTCAAACAATACAACAGTCAAACATTACAAGAGTCAAACATTACAACAACAAACATTACAACAACAAACATTAAAACAGTCAAACATTACAACAACAAACATTACAACAGTCAAACATTACAACAGTCAAACATTACAACAACAAACATTACAACAGTCAAACATTACAACAGTCAAACATTACAACATCAGTCAAACATTATAACAACAAACATTACAACAGTCAAACATTACAACAGTCAAACATTACAACAGTCAAACATTACAACAACAAACAATACAACAGTCAAACATTACAACAACAAACATTACAACAACAAACATTACAACAGTCAAACAATACAACAGTCAAACATTACAACAACAAACATTACAACAGTCAAACATTACAACAAGTAAACATTACAACAGTCAAACAATACAACAGTCAAACATTACAACAGTCAAACATTACAACATTCAAACATTACAACAACAAACATTACAACAGTCAAACATTACAACAACAAACAATACAACACAAACATTACAACAATCAAACATTACAACAACAAACATTACAACAACAAACATTACAACAGTCAAACATTACAACAATCAAACATTACAACAATCAAACATTACAACAGTCAAACATTACAACAGTCAAACATATACAACAGTCAAACATTACAACAACAAACATTACAACAGTCAAACATTACAACAACAAACAATACAACAGTCAAACATTACAACAGTCAAACATTACAACAGTCAAACATTACAACAGTCAAACATTACAACAGTCAAACATTACAACAATCAAACATTACAACAGTCAAACATTACAACAAAACATTACAACAGTCAAACATTACAACAGTCAAACATTACAACAACAAACATTACAACAACAAACATTACAACAACAAACATTACAACAGCAAACATTACAACAGTAAAACAATACAACAGTCAAACATTACAACAACAAACATTACAACAGTCAAACAGTACAACAGTCAAACATGTCAAACATTACAACAGTCAAACATTACAACAGTCAAACATAACAACAACAAACATTACAACAGTCAAACATTACAACAACAAACAATACAACAGTCAAACATTACAACAACAAACATTACAACAGTCAAACATTACAACAACAAACATTACAACAGTCAAACATTTCAACAACAAACATTACAACAACAAACATTACAACAGTCAAACATTACAACAACAAACATTACAACAACAAACATTACAACAACAAACATTACAACAACAAACATTACAACAGTCAAACATTACAACAACAAACATTACAACAACAAACATTACAACAGTCAAACATTACAACAACAAACATTACAACAACAAACATTACAACAACAAACATTACAACAGTCAAACAATACAACAGTCAAACATTACAACAACAAACATTACAACAGTCAAACAGTACAACAGTCAAACAGTCAAACATTACAACAGTCAAACATTACAACAGTCAAACATAACAACAACAAACATTACAACAGTCAAACATTACAACAACAAACAATACAACAGTCAAACATTACAACAACAAACATTACAACAGTCAAACATTACAACAACAAACATTACAACAGTCAAACATTACAACAACAAACATTACAACAACAAACATTACAACAGTCAAACATTACAACAACAAACATTACAACAACAAACATTACAACAACAAACATTACAACAACAAACATTACAACAATCAAACATTACAACAACAAACATTACAACAGTCAAACATTACAACAGTCAAACATTACAACAGTCAAACATTACAACAACAAACATTACAACAACAAACATTACAACAACAAACATTACAACAGTCAAACATTACAACAGTCAAACATTACAACAGTCAAACAATACAACAGTCAAACATTACAACAACAAACATTACAACAGTCAAACAGTACAACAGTCAAACAATACAACAACAAACATTACAACAGTCAAACATTACAACAGTCAAACAATACAACAACAAACATTACAACAGTCAAACATTACAACAGTCAAAAAATACAACAACAAACATTACAGCAACAAACATTACAACAGTCAGACATTACAACAGTCAAACATTACAGCAGTCAAACATTACAACAGTCAAACATTAAAACAACAAAAAAATACAACAGTCAAACATTACAACAGTCAAACATTACAGCATTCAAACATTACAACAACAAACATTACAACAGTCAAATATTACAACAACAAACAATACAACAGTCAAACATTACAACAACAAACATTACAACAACAAACATTACAACAACAAACATTACAACAACAAACATTACAACAGTCAAACATTACAACAGTCAAACATTACAACAGTCAAACAATACAACAGTCAAACATTACAACAACAAACATTACAACAGTCAAACATTACAACAACAAACAATACAACAGTCAAACATTACAACAGTCAAACAATACAACAGTCAAACAATACAACAGTCAAACATTACAACAACAAACATTACAACAGTCAAACAATACAACAGTCAAACATTACAACAAACATTACAACAGTCAAACATTACAACAACAAACATTACAACAACAAACATTACAACAGTCAAACATTACAACAACAAACATTACAACAACAAACATTACAACAACAAACATTACAACAGTAAAACAATACAACAGTCAAACATTACAACAACAAACATTACAACAGTCAAACAGTACAACAGTCAAACAGTCAAACATTACAACAGTCAAACATTACAACAGTCAAACATAACAACAACAAACATTACAACAGTCAAACATTACAACAACAAACAATACAACAGTCAAACATTACAACAACAAACATTACAACAGTCAAACATTACAACAACAAACATTACAACAGTCAAACATTTCAACAACAAACATTACAACAACAAACATTACAACAGTCAAACATTACAACAACAAACATTACAACAACAAACATTACAACAACAAACATTACAACAACAAACATTACAACAGTCAAACATTACAACAACAAACATTACAACAACAAACATTACAACAGTCAAACATTACAACAACAAACATTACAACAACAAACATTACAACAACAAACATTACAACAGTCAAACAATACAACAGTCAAACATTACAACAACAAACATTACAACAGTCAAACAGTACAACAGTCAAACAGTCAAACATTACAACAGTCAAACATTACAACAGTCAAACATAACAACAACAAACATTACAACAGTCAAACATTACAACAACAAACAATACAACAGTCAAACATTACAACAACAAACATTACAACAGTCAAACATTACAACAACAAACATTACAACAGTCAAACATTACAACAACAAACATTACAACAACAAACATTACAACAGTCAAACATTACAACAACAAACATTACAACAACAAACATTACAACAACAAACATTACAACAACAAACATTACAACAATCAAACATTACAACAACAAACATTACAACAGTCAAACATTACAACAGTCAAACATTACAACAGTCAAACATTACAACAACAAACATTACAACAACAAACATTACAACAACAAACATTACAACAGTCAAACATTACAACAGTCAAACATTACAACAGTCAAACAATACAACAGTCAAACATTACAACAACAAACATTACAACAGTCAAACAGTACAACAGTCAAACAATACAACAACAAACATTACAACAGTCAAACATTACAACAGTCAAACAATACAACAACAAACATTACAACAGTCAAACATTACAACAGTCAAAAAATACAACAACAAACATTACAGCAACAAACATTACAACAGTCAGACATTACAACAGTCAAACATTACAGCAGTCAAACATTACAACAGTCAAACATTAAAACAACAAAAAAATACAACAGTCAAACATTACAACAGTCAAACATTACAACAGTCAAACATTACAACAGTCAAACATTACAACAACAAACAATACAACAGTCAAACATTACAACAGTCAAACATTACAACAGTCAAACATTACAACAGTCAAACAATACAACAGTCAAACATTACAAGAGTCAAACATTAAAACAACAAACATTACAACAACAAACATTAAAACAGTCAAACATTACAACAACAAACATTACAACAGTCAAACATTACACCAGTCAAACATTACAACAACAAACATTACAACAGTCAAACATTACAACAGTCAAACATTACAACAATAAACAACAGTCAAACATTATAACAACAAACAATACAACAGTCAAACATTACAACAGTCAAACATTACAACAGTCAAACATTACAACAACAAACAATACAACAGTCAAACATTACAACAACAAACATTACAACAACAAACATTACAACAGTCAAACAATACAACAGTCAAACATTACAACAACAAACATTACAACAGTCAAACATTACAACAACAAACATTACAACAGTCAAACAATACAACAGTCAAACATTACAACAGTCAAACATTACAGCATTCAAACATTACAACAACAAACATTACAACAGTCAAATATTACAACAACAAACAATACAACAGTCAAACATTACAACAGTCAAACATTACAACAGTCAAACATTACAACAGTCAAAGAATACAACAGTCAAACATTACAACAGTCAAACATTACAACAGTCAAACAATACAACAGTCAAACATTACAACAGTCAAACATTACAACAGTCAAACATTACAACAGTCAAACATTACAACAACAAACATTACAACAACAAACATTACAACAGTCAAACATTACAACAGTCAAACATTACAACAGTCAAACATTACAATGTCAAACATTACAACAGTCAAACATTACAACAGTCAAACATTACAACAACAAACATTACAACAGTCAAACATTACAACAACAAACATTACAACAGTCAAATATTACAACAGTCAAATATTACAACAGTCAAACATTAAAACAACAAACATTACAACAGTCAAACATTACAACAGTCAAACATTACAGCAACAAACATTACAGCAACAAACATTACAACAGTCAAACATTACAACGACAAACATTACAACAGTCAAACATTACAACAGTCAAACAATACAACAACAAACATTAAAACAGTCAAACAATACAACAGTCAAACATTACAACAACAAACATTACAACAGTCAAACCTTTCAACAACAAACAATACAACAGTCAAACATTACAACAGTCAAACATTACAACAGTCAAACAATACAACAGTCAAACATTACAACAACAAACATTACAACAGTCAAACATTACAACAGTCAAACAATACAACAGTCAAACATTACAACAAACATTACAATAGTCAAACATTACAACAACAAACAATACAACAGTCAAACATTACAATAACACACATTACAACAACAAACATTACAACAGTCAAACATTACAACAGTCAAACATTACAACAGTCAAACAATACAACAGTCAAACATTACAACAGTCAAACATTACAACAACAAACATTACAACAGTCAAACATTACAACAGTCAAACATTACAACAACAAACAACAGTCAAACATTACAACAGTCAAACATTACAGCAGTCAAACATTACAACAACAAACATTACAACAGTCAAATATTACAACAACAAACAATACAACAGTCAAACATTACAACAGTCAAACATTACAACAACAAACATTACAACAGTCAAACATTACAACAGTCAAACATTACAACAACAAACAACAGTCAAACATTACAACAACAAACAATACAACAGTCAAACATTACAACAGTCAAACATTACAACAGTCAAACATTACAACAACAAACAATACAACAGTCAAACATTACAACAACAAACATTACAACAACAAACATTACAACAGTCAAACAATACAACAGTCAAACATTACAACAACAAACATTACAACAGTCAAACATTACAACAACAAACATTACAACAGTCAAACAATACAACAGTCAAACATTACAACAGTCAAACATTACAGCAGTCAAACATTACAACAACAAACATTACAACAGTCAAATATTACAACAACAAACAATACAACAGTCAAACATTACAACAACAAACATTACAACAACAAACATTACAACAACAAACATTACAACAACAAACACTACAACAACAAACATTACAACAGTCAAACATTACAACAGTCAAACATTACAACAGTCAAACATTACAACAGTCAAACATTACAACAGTCAAACAATACAACAGTCAAACATTACAACAACAAACATTACAACAGTCAAACATTACAACAGTCAAACATTACAACAACAAACATTACAACAACAAACATTACAACAGTCAAACATTACAACAGTCAAACATTACAACAACAAACATTAAAACAGTCAAACAATACAACAGTCAAACATTACAACAGTCAAACATTACAACAACAAACATTTCAACAGTCAAACATTACAACAACAAACATTACAACAGTCAAACATTACAACAACAAACAATACAACAGTCAAACATTACAACAACTAACATTACAACAATCAAACATTACAACAGTCAAACAATACAACAGTCAAACAATACAACAGTCAAACAATACAACAACAAACATTACAACAACAAACATTACAGCAACAAACAATACAACAGTCAAACATTACAGCAGTCAAACATTACAACAACAAACATTACAACAGTCAAATATTACAACAACAAACAATACAACAGTCAAACATTACAACAACAAACATTACAACAGTCAAACATTACAACAGCAAACATTACAACAGTCAAACATTACAACAGTCAAACATTACAACAACAAACAATACAACAGTCAAACATTACAACAGTCAAACAATACAAAAGTCTAACATTACACCAACAAATATTACAACAACAAACATTACAACAACAAACAATACAACAGTCAAACATTACAACAACAAACATTACAACAGTCAAACATTACAACAGTCAAACATTACAACAGTCAAACATTACAACAGTAGAACATTACAACAACAAACATTACAACAGTCAAACATTACAACAACAAACATTACAACAGTCAAACATTTAAACAACAAATATTACAACAGTCAGACATTACAACAGTCAAACATTACAACAGTCAAACATTACAACAGTCAAACAATACAACACTCAAACAATACAACAGTCAAACATTACAACAGTCAAACATTACAACAGTCAAACATTACAACAACAAACATTACAACAAACATTACAACAGTCAAACATTACAACAACAAACATTACAACAACAAACATTACAACAGTCAAACATTACAACAGTCAAACATTACAACAGTCAAACATTACAACAACAAACCATACAACAGTCAAACAATACAACAGTCAAACATTACAACAACAAACATTACAACAGTCAAACAGTACAACAGTCAAACAGTCAAACATTACAACAGTCAAACATTACAACAGTCAAACATAACAACAACAAACATTACAACAGTCAAACATTACAACAACAAACAATACAACAGTCAAACATTACAACAACAAACATTACAACAGTCAAACATTACAACAACAAACATTACAACAGTCAAACATTACAACAACAAACATTACAACAACAAACATTACAACAGTCAAACATTACAACAACAAACATTACAACAACAAACATTACAACAACAAACATTACAACAACAAACATTACAACAATCAAACATTACAACAACAAACATTACAACAGTCAAACATTACAACAGTCAAACATTACAACAGTCAAACATTACAACAACAAACATTACAACAACAAACATTACAACAACAAACATTACAACAGTCAAACATTACAACAGTCAAACATTACAACAGTCAAACAATACAACAGTCAAACATTACAACAACAAACATTACAACAGTCAAACAGTACAACAGTCAAACAATACAACAACAAACATTACAACAGTCAAACATTACAACAGTCAAACAATACAACAACAAACATTACAACAGTCAAACATTACAACAGTCAAAAAATACAACAACAAACATTACAGCAACAAACATTACAACAGTCAGACATTACAACAGTCAAACATTACAGCAGTCAAACATTACAACAGTCAAACATTAAAACAACAAAAAAATACAACAGTCAAACATTACAACAGTCAAACATTACAACAGTCAAACATTACAACAGTCAAACATTACAACAACAAACAATACAACAGTCAAACATTACAACAGTCAAACATTACAACAGTCAAACATTACAACAGTCAAACAATACAACAGTCAAACATTACAAGAGTCAAACATTAAAACAACAAACATTACAACAGTCAAACATTACACCAGTCAAACATTACAACAACAAACATTACAACAGTCAAACATTACAACAGTCAAACATTACAACAATAAACAACAGTCAAACATTATAACAACAAACAATACAACAGTCAAACATTACAACAGTCAAACATTACAACAGTCAAACATTACAACAACAAACAATACAACAGTCAAACATTACAACAACAAACATTACAACAACAAACATTACAACAGTCAAACAATACAACAGTCAAACATTACAACAGTCAAACAATACAACAGTCAAACATTACAACAGTCAAACATTACAGCATTCAAACATTACAACAACAAACATTACAACAGTCAAATATTACAACAACAAACAATACAACAGTCAAACATTACAACAGTCAAACATTACAACAGTCAAACATTACAACAGTCAAAGAATACAACAGTCAAACATTACAACAGTCAAACATTACAACAGTCAAACAATACAACAGTCAAACATTACAACAGTCAAACATTACAACAGTCAAACATTACAACAGTCAAACATTACAACAACAAACATTACAACAACAAACATTACAACAGTCAAACATTACAACAGTCAAACATTACAACAGTCAAACATTACAATGTCAAACATTACAACAGTCAAACATTACAACAGTCAAACATTACAACAACAAACATTACAACAGTCAAACATTACAACAACAAACATTACAACAGTCAAATATTACAACAGTCAAATATTACAACAGTCAAACATTAAAACAACAAACATTACAACAGTCAAACATTACAACAGTCAAACATTACAGCAACAAACATTACAGCAACAAACATTACAACAGTCAAACATTACAACAACAAACATTACAACAGTCAAACATTACAACAGTCAAACAATACAACAACAAACATTAAAACAGTCAAACAATACAACAGTCAAACATTACAACAACAAACATTACAACAGTCAAACCTTTCAACAACAAACAATACAACAGTCAAACATTACAACAGTCAAACATTACAACAGTCAAACAATACAACAGTCAAACATTACAACAACAAACATTACAACAGTCAAACATTACAACAGTCAAACAATACAACAGTCAAACATTACAACAAACATTACAACAGTCAAACATTACAACAACAAACAATACAACAGTCAAACATTACAATAACACACATTACAACAACAAACATTACAACAGTCAAACATTACAACAGTCAAACATTACAACAGTCAAACAATACAACAGTCAAACATTACAACAGTCAAACATTACAACAACAAACATTACAACAGTCAAACATTACAACAGTCAAACATTACAACAACAAACAACAGTCAAACATTACAACAGTCAAACATTACAGCAGTCAAACATTACAACAACAAACATTACAACAGTCAAATATTACAACAACAAACAATACAACAGTCAAACATTACAACAGTCAAACATTACAACAACAAACATTACAACAGTCAAACATTACAACAGTCAAACATTACAACAACAAACAACAGTCAAACATTACAACAACAAACAATACAACAGTCAAACATTACAACAGTCAAACATTACAACAGTCAAACATTACAACAACAAACAATACAACAGTCAAACATTACAACAACAAACATTACAACAACAAACATTACAACAGTCAAACAATACAACAGTCAAACATTACAACAACAAACATTACAACAGTCAAACATTACAACAACAAACATTACAACAGTCAAACAATACAACAGTCAAACATTACAACAGTCAAACATTACAGCAGTCAAACATTACAACAACAAACATTACAACAGTCAAATATTACAACAACAAACAATACAACAGTCAAACATTACAACAACAAACATTACAACAACAAACATTACAACAACAAACATTACAACAACAAACACTACAACAACAAACATTACAACAGTCAAACATTACAACAGTCAAACATTACAACAGTCAAACATTACAACAGTCAAACATTACAACAGTCAAACAATACAACAGTCAAACATTACAACAACAAACATTACAACAGTCAAACATTACAACAGTCAAACATTACAACAACAAACATTACAACAACAAACATTACAACAGTCAAACATTACAACAGTCAAACATTACAACAACAAACATTACAACAGTCAAACAATACAACAGTCAAACATTACAACAGTCAAACATTACAACAACAAACATTTCAACAGTCAAACATTACAACAACAAACATTACAACAGTCAAACATTACAACAACAAACAATACAACAGTCAAACATTACAACAACTAACATTACAACAATCAAACATTACAACAGTCAAACAATACAACAGTCAAACAATACAACAGTCAAACAATACAACAACAAACATTACAACAACAAACATTACAGCAACAAACAATACAACAGTCAAACATTACAGCAGTCAAACATTACAACAACAAACATTACAACAGTCAAATATTACAACAACAAACAATACAACAGTCAAACATTACAACAACAAACATTACAACAGTCAAACATTACAACAGCAAACATTACAACAGTCAAACATTACAACAGTCAAACATTACAACAACAAACAATACAACAGTCAAACATTACAACAGTCAAACAATACAAAAGTCTAACATTACACCAACAAATATTACAACAACAAACATTACAACAACAAACAATACAACAGTCAAACATTACAACAACAAACATTACAACAGTCAAACATTACAACAGTCAAACATTACAACAGTAGAACATTACAACAACAAACATTACAACAGTCAAACATTACAACAACAAACATTACAACAGTCAAACATTTAAACAACAAATATTACAACAGTCAGACATTACAACAGTCAAACATTACAACAGTCAAACATTACAACAGTCAAACATTACAACAGTCAAACAATACAACACTCAAACAATACAACAGTCAAACATTACAACAGTCAAACATTACAACAGTCAAACATTACAACAACAAACATTACAACAAACATTACAACAGTCAAACATTACAACAACAAACCATACAACAGTCAAACATTACAACAACAAACATTACAACAGTCAAACATTACAACAACAAACATTACAACAACAAACATTACAACAGTCAAACATTACAACAGTCAAACATTACAACAGTCAAACATTACAACAACAAACCATACAACAGTCAAACATTACAACAACAAACATTACAACAGTCAAACATTACAACAACAAACATTACAACAGTCAAACATTTAAACAACAAATATTACAACAGTCAGACATTACAACAGTCAAACATTACAACAGTCAAACATTACAACAACAAACATTACAACAAACATTACAACAGTCAAACATTACAACAACAAACCATACAACAGTCAAACATTACAACAACAAACATTACAACAGTCAAACATTACAACAACAAACATTACAACAACAAACATTACAACAGTCAAACATTACAACAGTCAAACATTACAACAGTCAAACATTACAACAACAAACCATACAACAGTCAAACATTACAACAACAAACATTACAACAGTCAAACATTACAACAACAAACATTACAACAGTCAAACATTAAAACAACAAACATTACAACAGTCAAACATTACAACAGTCAAACATTACAGCAACAAACATTACAGCAACAAACATTACAACAGTCAAACATTACAACAACAAACATTACAACAGTCAAACATTACAACAGTCAAACAATACAACAACAAACATTAAAACAGTCAAACAATACAACAGTCAAACATTACAACAACAAACATTACAACAGTCAAACCTTTCAACAACAAACAATACAACAGTCAAACATTACAACAGTCAAACATTACAACAGTCAAACAATACAACAGTCAAACATTACAACAACAAACATTACAACAGTCAAACATTACAACAGTCAAACAATACAACAGTCAAACATTACAACAAACATTACAACAGTCAAACATTACAACAACAAACAATACAACAGTCAAACATTACAATAACACACATTACAACAACAAACATTACAACAGTCAAACATTACAACAGTCAAACATTACAACAGTCAAACAATACAACAGTCAAACATTACAACAGTCAAACATTACAACAACAAACATTACAACAGTCAAACATTACAACAGTCAAACATTACAACAACAAACAACAGTCAAACATTACAACAGTCAAACATTACAGCAGTCAAACATTACAACAAACATTACAACAGTCAAATATTACAACAACAAACAATACAACAGTCAAACATTACAACAGTCAAACATTACAACAACAAACATTACAACAGTCAAACATTACAACAGTCAAACATTACAACAACAAACAACAGTCAAACATTACAACAACAAACAATACAACAGTCAAACATTACAACAGTCAAACATTACAACAGTCAAACATTACAACAACAAACAATACAACAGTCAAACATTACAACAACAAACATTACAACAACAAACATTACAACAGTCAAACAATACAACAGTCAAACATTACAACAACAAACATTACAACAGTCAAACATTACAACAACAAACATTACAACAGTCAAACAATACAACAGTCAAACATTACAACAGTCAAACATTACAGCAGTCAAACATTACAACAACAAACATTACAACAGTCAAATATTACAACAACAAACAATACAACAGTCAAACATTACAACAACAAACATTACAACAACAAACATTACAACAACAAACATTACAACAACAAACACTACAACAACAAACATTACAACAGTCAAACATTACAACAGTCAAACATTACAACAGTCAAACATTACAACAGTCAAACATTACAACAGTCAAACAATACAACAGTCAAACATTACAACAACAAACATTACAACAGTCAAACATTACAACAGTCAAACATTACAACAACAAACATTACAACAACAAACATTACAACAGTCAAACATTACAACAGTCAAACATTACAACAACAAACATTACAACAGTCAAACAATACAACAGTCAAACATTACAACAGTCAAACATTACAACAACAAACATTTCAACAGTCAAACATTACAACAACAAACATTACAACAGTCAAACATTACAACAACAAACAATACAACAGTCAAACATTACAACAACTAACATTACAACAATCAAACATTACAACAGTCAAACAATACAACAGTCAAACAATACAACAGTCAAACAATACAACAACAAACATTACAACAACAAACATTACAGCAACAAACAATACAACAGTCAAACATTACAGCAGTCAAACATTACAACAACAAACATTACAACAGTCAAATATTACAACAACAAACAATACAACAGTCAAACATTACAACAACAAACATTATAACAGTCAAACATTACAACAGCAAACATTACAACAGTCAAACATTACAACAGTCAAACATTACAACAACAAACAATACAACAGTCAAACATTACAACAGTCAAACAATACAAAAGTCTAACATTACAACAACAAATATTACAACAACAAACATTACAACAACAAACAATACAACAGTCAAACATTACAACAACAAACATTACAACAGTCAAACATTACAACAGTCAAACATTACAACAGTCAAACATTACAACAGTAGAACATTACAACAACAAACATTACAACAGTCAAACATTACAACAACAAACATTACAACAGTCAAACATTTAAACAACAAATATTACAACAGTCAGACATTACAACAGTCAAACATTACAACAGTCAAACATTACAACAGTCAAACATTACAACAGTCAAACAATACAACACTCAAACAATACAACAGTCAAACATTACAACAGTCAAACATTACAACAGTCAAACATTACAACAACAAACATTACAACAAACATTACAACAGTCAAACATTACAACAACAAACCATACAACAGTCAAACATTACAACAACAAACATTACAACAGTCAAACATTACAACAACAAACATTACAACAACAAACATTACAACAGTCAAACATTACAACAGTCAAACATTACAACAGTCAAACATTACAACAACAAACCATACAACAGTCAAACATTACAACAACAAACATTACAACAGTCAAACATTACAACAACAAACATTACAACAGTCAAACATTACAACAACAAACAATACAACAGTCAAACATTACAACAGTCAAACAATACAAAAGTCAAACATTACAACAACAAATATTACAACAACAAACATTACAACAACAAACAATACAACAGTCAAACATTACAACAACAAACATTACAACAGTCAAACATTACAACAGTCAAACATTACAACAGTCAAACATTACAACAGTAGAACATTACAACAACAAACATTACAACAGTCAAACATTACAACAACAAACATTACAACAGTCAAACATTTAAACAACAAATATTACAACAGTCAGACATTACAACAGTCAAACATTACAACAGTCAAACATTACAACAGTCAAACAATACAACACTCAAACTATACAACAGTCAAACATTACAACAGTCAAACATTACAACAGTCAAACATTACAACAACAAACATTACAACAACAAACATTACAACAGTCAAACATTACAACAACAAACCATACAACAGTCAAACATTACAACAACAAACATTACAACAGTCAAACATTACAACAACAAACATTACAACAACAAACATTACAACAGTCAAACATTACAACAGTCAAACATTACAACAGTCAAACATTACAACAACAAACCATACAACAGTCAAACATTACAACAACAAACATTACAACAGTCAAACATTACAACAACAAACATTACAACAGTCAAACAATACAACAACAAACAATACAACAGTCAAACATTACAACAACAAACATTACAACAACAAACATTACAACAGTCAAACATTACAACAACAAACAATACAACAGTCAAACATTACAACAACAAACATTACAACAGTCAAACATTACAACAGTCAAACAATACAACAGTCAAACATTACAACAGTCAAACATTACAACAACAAACATTACAACAGTCAAACATTACAACAACAAACAATACAACAGTCAAACATTACAACAACAAACATTACAACAGTCAAACAATACAACAACAAACATTACAACAACAAACATTACAACAACAAACATTACAACAGTCAAACATTACAACAGTCAAACATTACAACAACAAACATTACAACAACAAACATTACAACAGTCAAACATTACAACAGTCAAACATTACAACAACAAACATTACAACAGTCAAACAATACAACAGTCAAACATTACAACAGTCAAACATTACAACAACAAACATTTCAACAGTCAAACATTACAACAACAAACATTACAACAGTCAAACATTACAACAACAAACAATACAACAGTCAAACATTACAACAACTAACATTACAACAATCAAACATTACAACAGTCAAACAATACAACAGTCAAACAATACAACAGTCAAACAATACAACAACAAACATTACAACAACAAACATTACAGCAACAAACAATACAACAGTCAAACATTACAGCAGTCAAACATTACAACAACAAACATTACAACAGTCAAATATTACAACAACAAACAATACAACAGTCAAACATTACAACAACAAACATTATAACAGTCAAACATTACAACAGCAAACATTACAACAGTCAAACATTACAACAGTCAAACATTACAACAACAAACAATACAACAGTCAAACATTACAACAGTCAAACAATACAAAAGTCTAACATTACAACAACAAATATTACAACAACAAACATTACAACAACAAACAATACAACAGTCAAACATTACAACAACAAACATTACAACAGTCAAACATTACAACAGTCAAACATTACAACAGTCAAACATTACAACAGTAGAACATTACAACAACAAACATTACAACAGTCAAACATTACAACAACAAACATTACAACAGTCAAACATTTAAACAACAAATATTACAACAGTCAGACATTACAACAGTCAAACATTACAACAGTCAAACATTACAACAGTCAAACATTACAACAGTCAAACAATACAACACTCAAACAATACAACAGTCAAACATTACAACAGTCAAACATTACAACAGTCAAACATTACAACAACAAACATTACAACAAACATTACAACAGTCAAACATTACAACAACAAACCATACAACAGTCAAACATTACAACAACAAACATTACAACAGTCAAACATTACAACAACAAACATTACAACAACAAACATTACAACAGTCAAACATTACAACAGTCAAACATTACAACAGTCAAACATTACAACAACAAACCATACAACAGTCAAACATTACAACAACAAACATTACAACAGTCAAACATTACAACAACAAACATTACAACAGTCAAACATTACAACAACAAACAATACAACAGTCAAACATTACAACAGTCAAACAATACAAAAGTCAAACATTACAACAACAAATATTACAACAACAAACATTACAACAACAAACAATACAACAGTCAAACATTACAACAACAAACATTACAACAGTCAAACATTACAACAGTCAAACATTACAACAGTCAAACATTACAACAGTAGAACATTACAACAACAAACATTACAACAGTCAAACATTACAACAACAAACATTACAACAGTCAAACATTTAAACAACAAATATTACAACAGTCAGACATTACAACAGTCAAACATTACAACAGTCAAACATTACAACAGTCAAACAATACAACACTCAAACTATACAACAGTCAAACATTACAACAGTCAAACATTACAACAGTCAAACATTACAACAACAAACATTACAACAACAAACATTACAACAGTCAAACATTACAACAACAAACCATACAACAGTCAAACATTACAACAACAAACATTACAACAGTCAAACATTACAACAACAAACATTACAACAACAAACATTACAACAGTCAAACATTACAACAGTCAAACATTACAACAGTCAAACATTACAACAACAAACCATACAACAGTCAAACATTACAACAACAAACATTACAACAGTCAAACATTACAACAACAAACATTACAACAGTCAAACAATACAACAACAAACAATACAACAGTCAAACATTACAACAACAAACATTACAACAACAAACATTACAACAGTCAAACATTACAACAACAAACAATACAACAGTCAAACATTACAACAACAAACATTACAACAGTCAAACATTACAACAGTCAAACAATACAACAGTCAAACATTACAACAGTCAAACATTACAACAACAAACATTACAACAGTCAAACATTACAACAACAAACAATACAACAGTCAAACATTACAACAACAAACATTACAACAGTCAAACAATACAACAACAAACATTACAACAACAAACATTACAACAACAAACATTACAACAGTCAAACATTACAACAGTCAAACATTACAACAACAAACATTACAACAACAAACATTACAACAGTCAAACATTACAACAGTCAAACATTACAACAACAAACATTACAACAACAAACATTACAACAGTCAAACAATACAACAGTCAAACATTACAACAACAAACATTACAACAGTCAAACATTACAACAACAAACATTACAACAGTCAAACATTACAACAACAAACAATACAACAGTCAAACATTACAACAACAAACAATACAACAGTCAAACATTACAACAACAAACATTACAACAACAAACATTACAACAGTCAAACATTACAACAACAAACATTACAACAGTCAAACATTACAACAGTCAAACAATACAACAACAAACAACAGTCAAACATTACAACAACAAACAATACAACAGTCAAACATTACAACAGTCAAACATTACAACAGTCAAACATTACAACAACAAACAACAGTCAAACATTACAACAACAAACAATACAACAGTCAAACATTACAACAGTCAAACATTACAACAGTCAAACATTACAACAACAAACAATACAACAGTCAAACATTACAACAACAAACATTACAACAACAAACATTACAACAGTCAAACAATACAACAGTAAAACATTACAACAACAAACATTACAACAGTCAAACATTACAACAACAAACATTACAACAGTCAAACAATACAACAATCAAACATTACAACAGTCAAACAATACAACAGTCAAACAATACAACAGTCAAACAATACAACAACAAACATTACAACAACAAACATTACAGCAACAAACAATACAACAGTCAAACATTACAGCAGTCAAACATTACAACAACAAACATTACAACAGTCAAATATTACAACAACAAACAATACAACAGTCAAACATTACAACAACAAACATTACAACAGTCAAACATTACAACAACAAACATTACAACAGTCAAACATTACAACAGTCAAACATTACAACAACATACATTACAACAGTCAAACATTACAACAGTCAAACAATACAACAGTCAAACATTACAACAAACATTACAACAGTCAAACATTACAACAACAAACAATACAACAGTCAAACATTACAATAACACACATTACAACAACAAACATTACAACAGTCAAACATTACAACAGTCAAACATTACAACAGTCAAACATTACAACAGTCAAACAATACAACAACAAACATTACAACAGTCAAACATTACAACAGTCAAAAATTACAACAACAAACAACAGTCAAACATTACAACAACAAACAATACAACAGTCAAACATTACAACAGTCAAACATTACAACAGTCAAACATTACAACAACAAACAATACAACAGTCAAACATTACAACAACAAACATTACAACAACAAACATTACAACAGTCAAACAATACAACAGTCAAACATTACAACAACAAACATTACAACAGTCAAACAATACAACAGTCAAACATTACAACAGTCAAACATTACAGCAGTCAAACATTACAACAACAAACATTACAACAACAAACATTACAACAACAAACACTACAACAACAAACATTACAACAGTCAAACATTACAACAGTCAAACATTACAACAGTCAAACATTACAACAGTCAAACATTACAACAGTCAAACAATACAACAGTCAAACATTACAACAACAAACATTACAACAGTCAAACATTACAACAGTCAAACATTACAACAACAAACATTACAACAACAAACATTAAAACAGTCAAACATTACAACAGTCAAACATTACAACAACAAACATTACAACAGTCAAACAATACAACAGTCAAACATTACAACTGTCAAACATTACAACAACAAACATTTCAACAGGTCAAACATTACAACAACAAACATTACAACAGTCAAACATTACAACAACAAACAATACAACAGTCAAACATTACAACAACAAACATTACAACAATCAAACATTACAACAGTCAAACAATACAACAGTCAAACAATACAACCGTCAAACAATACAACAGTCAAACAATACAACAACAAACATTACAACAACAAACATTACAGCAACTAACAATACAACAGTCAAACATTACAGCAGTCAAACATTACAACAACAAACATTACAACAGTCAAATATTACAACAACAAACAATACAACAGTCAAACATTACAACAACAAACATTACAACAGTCAAACATTACAACAACAAACATTACAACAGTCAAACATTACAACAGTCAAACATTACAACAACAAACAATACAACAGTCAAACATTACAACAGTCAAACAATACAAAAGTCAAACAATACAACAACAAATATTACAACAACAAACATTACAACAACAAACAATACAACAGTCAAACATTACAACAACAAACATTACAACAGTCAAACATTACAACAGTCAAACATTACAACAGTCAAACATTACAACAGTAGAACATTACAACAACAAACATTACAACAGTCAAACATTACAACAACAAACATTACAACAGTCAAACATTTAAACAACAAATATTACAACAGTCAGACATTACAACAGTCAAACATTACAACAGTCAAACATTACAACAGTCAAACATTACAACAGTCAAACAATACAACACTCAAACAATACAACAGTCAAACATTACAACAGTCAAACATTACAACAGCCAAACATTACAACAACAAACATTACAACAACAAACATTACAACAGTCAAACATTACAACAACAAACCATACAACAGTCAAACATTACAACAACAAACATTACAACAGTCAAACATTACAACAACAAACATTACAACAACAAACATTACAACAGTCAAACATTACAACAGTCAAACATTACAACAGTCAAACATTACAACAACAAACCATACAACAGTCAAACATTACAACAACAAACATTACAACAGTCAAACATTACAACAACAAACATTACAACAGTCAAACAATACAACAACAAACAATACAACAGTCAAACATTACAACAACAAACATTACAACAACAAACATTACAACAGTCAAACATTACAACAACAAACAATACAACAGTCAAACATTACAACAACAAACATTACAACAGTCAAACATTACAACAGTCAAACATTACAACAGTCAAACATTACAACAGTCAAACATTACAACAACAAACATTACAACAGTCAAACATTACAACAACAAACAATACAACAGTCAAACATTACAACAACAAACATTACAACAGTCAAACATTACAACAACAAACATTACAACAACAAACATTACAACAACAAACATTACAACAGTCAAACATTACAACAGTCAAACATTACAACAACAAACATTACAACAACAAACATTACAACAGTCAAACATTACAACAGTCAAACATTACAACAACAAACATTACAACAACAAACATTACAACAGTCAAACAATACAACAGTCAAACATTACAACAACAAACATTACAACAGTCAAACATTACAACAACAAACATTACAACAGTCAAACATTACAACAACAAACAATACAACAGTCAAACATTACAACAACAAACAATACAACAGTCAAACATTACAACAACAAACATTACAACAACAAACATTACAACAGTCAAACATTACAACAACAAACATTACAACAACAAACATTACAACAACAAACATTACAACAGTCAAACATTACAACAACAAACATTACAACAGTCAAACAATACAACAACAAACAATACAACAGTCAAACATTACAACAACAAACATTACAACAACAAACATTACAACAGTCAAACAATACAACAGTCAAACATTACAACAGTCAAACATTACAACAACAAACAATACAACAGTCAAACATTACAACAGTCAAACATTACAACAGTCAAACATTACGACAGTCAAACATTACAACAGTCAAACATTACAACAACAAACAATACAACAGTCAAACATTACAACAGTCAAACATTACAACAGTCAAACATTACAACAGTCAAACAATACAACAGTCAAACATTACAACAACAAACAACAGTCAAACATTACAACAGTCAAAGAATACAACAGTCAAACATTACAACAACAAACATTACAACAACAAACATTACAACAACAAACATTACAACAGTCAAACATTACAACAACAAACATTACAACAGTCAAACATTACAACAGTCAAACATTACAACGTCAAACATTACAACAGTCAAACATTACAACAGTCAAACATTACAACAACAAACATTACAACAGTCAAACATTACAACAACAAACATTACAACAGTCAAATATTACAACAGTCAAATATTACAACAGTCAAACATTAAAACAACAAACATTACAATAGTCAAACATTACAACAGTCAAACATTACAGCAACAGACATTACAGCAACAAACATTACAACAGTCAAACATTACAACAACAAACATTACAACAGTCAAACATTACAACAACAAACAATACAACAACAAACATTACAACAACAAACATTACAACAGTCAAACATTACAACAGTCAAACATTACAACAGTCAAACATTACAACAACAAACATTACAACAACAAACATTACAACAGTCAAACAATACAACAGTCAAACATTTCAACAACAAACATTACAACAGTCAAACATTACAACAACAAACATTACAACAGTCAAAAATTACAACAACAAACAATACAACAGTCAAACATTACAACAACAAACAATACAACAGTCAAACATTACAACAACAAACATTACAACAACAAACATTACAACAGTCAAACATTACAACAGTCAAACAATACAACAGTCAAACATTACAACAAACATTACAACAGTCAAACATTACAACAACAAACAATACAACAGTCAAACATTACAATAACACACATTACAACAACAAACATTACAACAGTCAAACATTACAACAGTCAAACATTACAACAGTCAAACAATACAACAGTCAAACATTACAACAGTCAAACATTACAACAGTCAAACATTACAACAACAAACATTACAACAGTCAAACATTACAACAGTCAAACATTACAACAACAAACAACAGTCAAACATTACAACAACAAACAATACAACAGTCAAACATTACAACAGTCAAACATTACAACAGTCAAACATTACAACAACAAACAACAGTCAAACATTACAACAACAAACAATACAACAGTCAAACATTACAACAGTCAAACATTACAACAGTCAAACATTACAACAACAAACAATACAACAGTCAAACATTACAACAACAAACAATACAACAACAAACATTACAACAGTCAAACAATACAACAGTCAAACATTACAACAACAAACATTACAACAGTCAAACATTACAACAACAAACATTACAACAGTCAAACAATACAACAGTCAAACATTACAACAGTCAAACATTACAGCAGTCAAACATTACAACAACAAACATTACAACAGTCAAACAATACAACAGTCAAACATTACAACAGTCAAACATTACAGCAGTCAAACATTACAACAACAAACATTACAACAGTCAAACATTACAACAACAAACATTACAACAGTCAAACAATACAACAACAAACAATACAACAGTCAAACATTACAACAACAAACATTACAACAACAAACATTACAACAGTCAAACATTACAACAACAAACATTACAACAGTCAAACATTACAACAGTCAAACATTACAACAGTCAAACATTACAACAGTCAAACATTACAACAACAAACATTACAACAGTCAAACATTACAACAACAAACAATACAACAGTCAAACATTACAACAACAAACATTACAACAGTCAAACATTACAACAACAAACATTACAACAACAAACATTACAACAACAAACATTACAACAGTCAAACATTACAACAGTCAAACATTACAACAACAAACATTACAACAACAAACATTACAACAGTCAAACATTACAACAGTCAAACATTACAACAACAAACATTACAACAACAAACATTACAACAGTCAAACAATACAACAGTCAAACATTACAACAACAAACATTACAACAGTCAAACATTACAACAACAAACATTACAACAGTCAAACATTACAACAACAAACAATACAACAGTCAAACATTACAACAACAAACAATACAACAGTCAAACATTACAACAACAAACATTACAACAACAAACATTACAACAGTCAAACATTACAACAACAAACATTACAACAACAAACATTACAACAACAAACATTACAACAGTCAAACATTACAACAACAAACATTACAACAGTCAAACAATACAACAACAAACAATACAACAGTCAAACATTACAACAACAAACATTACAACAACAAACATTACAACAGTCAAACAATACAACAGTCAAACATTACAACAGTCAAACATTACAACAACAAACAATACAACAGTCAAACATTACAACAGTCAAACATTACAACAGTCAAACATTACGACAGTCAAACATTACAACAGTCAAACATTACAACAACAAACAATACAACAGTCAAACATTACAACAGTCAAACATTACAACAGTCAAACATTACAACAGTCAAACAATACAACAGTCAAACATTACAACAACAAACAACAGTCAAACATTACAACAGTCAAAGAATACAACAGTCAAACATTACAACAACAAACATTACAACAACAAACATTACAACAACAAACATTACAACAGTCAAACATTACAACAACAAACATTACAACAGTCAAACATTACAACAGTCAAACATTACAACGTCAAACATTACAACAGTCAAACATTACAACAGTCAAACATTACAACAACAAACATTACAACAGTCAAACATTACAACAACAAACATTACAACAGTCAAATATTACAACAGTCAAATATTACAACAGTCAAACATTAAAACAACAAACATTACAATAGTCAAACATTACAACAGTCAAACATTACAGCAACAAACATTACAGCAACAAACATTACAACAGTCAAACATTACAACAACAAACATTACAACAGTCAAACATTACAACAACAAACAATACAACAACAAACATTACAACAACAAACATTACAACAGTCAAACATTACAACAGTCAAACATTACAACAGTCAAACATTACAACAACAAACATTACAACAACAAACATTACAACAGTCAAACAATACAACAGTCAAACATTTCAACAACAAACATTACAACAGTCAAACATTACAACAACAAACATTACAACAGTCAAAAATTACAACAACAAACAATACAACAGTCAAACATTACAACAACAAACAATACAACAGTCAAACATTACAACAACAAACATTACAACAACAAACATTACAACAGTCAAACATTACAACAGTCAAACAATACAACAGTCAAACATTACAACAAACATTACAACAGTCAAACATTACAACAACAAACAATACAACAGTCAAACATTACAATAACACACATTACAACAACAAACATTACAACAGTCAAACATTACAACAGTCAAACATTACAACAGTCAAACAATACAACAGTCAAACATTACAACAGTCAAACATTACAACAGTCAAACATTACAACAACAAACATTACAACAGTCAAACATTACAACAGTCAAACATTACAACAACAAACAACAGTCAAACATTACAACAACAAACAATACAACAGTCAAACATTACAACAGTCAAACATTACAACAGTCAAACATTACAACAACAAACAACAGTCAAACATTACAACAACAAACAATACAACAGTCAAACATTACAACAGTCAAACATTACAACAGTCAAACATTACAACAACAAACAATACAACAGTCAAACATTACAACAACAAACAATACAACAACAAACATTACAACAGTCAAACAATACAACAGTCAAACATTACAACAACAAACATTACAACAGTCAAACATTACAACAACAAACATTACAACAGTCAAACAATACAACAGTCAAACATTACAACAGTCAAACATTACAGCAGTCAAACATTACAACAACAAACATTACAACAGTCAAATATTACAACAACAAACAATACAACAGTCAAACATTACAACAACAAACATTACAACAACAAACATTACAACAACAAACATTACAACAACAAACACTACAACAACAAACATTACAACAGTCAAACATTACAACAGTCAAACATTACAACAGTCAAACATTACAACAGTCAAACATTACAACAGTCAAACAATACAACAGTCAAACATTACAACAACAAACATTACAACAGTCAAACATTACAACAGTCAAACATTACAACAACAAACATTACAACAACAAACATTACAACAGTCAAACATTACAACAGTCAAACATTACAACAGTCAAACATTACAACAGTCAAACAATACAACAGTCAAACATTACAACAGTCAAACATTACAACAACAAACATTTCAACAGTCAAACATTACAACAACAAACATTACAACAGTCAAACATTACAACAACAAACAATACAACAGTCAAACATTACAACAACAAACATTACAACAATCAAACATTACAACAGTCAAACAATACAACAGTCAAACAATACAACAGTCAAACAATACAACAGTCAAACAATACAACAACAAACATTACAACAACAAACATTACAGCAAAAAACAATACAACAGTCAAACATTACAGCAGTCAAACATTACAACAACAAACATTACAACAGTCAAATATTACAACAACAAACAATACAACAGTCAAACATTACAACAACAAACATTACAACAGTCAAACATTACAACAACAAACATTACAACAGTCAAACATTACAACAGTCAAACATGACAACAACAAACAATACAACAGTCAAACATTACAACAGTCAAACAATACAAAAGTCAAACATTACAACAACAAATATTACAACAACAAACATTACAACAACAAACAATACAACAGTCAAACATTACAAAAACAAACATTACAACAGTCAAACATTACAACAGTCAAACATTACAACAGTCAAACATTACAACAGTAGAACATTACAACAACAAACATTACAACAGTCAAACATTACAACAACAAACATTACAACAGTCAAACATTTAAACAACAAATATTACAACAGTCAGACATTACAACAGTCAAACATTACAACAGTCAAACATTACAACAGTCAAACATTACAACAGTCAAACAATACAACACTCAAACAATACAACAGTCAAACATTACAACAGTCAAACATTACAACAGTCAAACATTACAACAACAAACATTACAACAACAAACATTACAACAGTCAAACATTACAACAACAAACCATACAACAGTCAAACATTACAACAACAAACATTACAACAGTCAAACATTACAACAACAAACATTACAACAACAAAATTACAACAGTCAAACATTACAACAGTCAAACATTACAACAGTCAAACATTACAACAACAAACCATACAACAGTCAAACATTACAACAACAAACATTACAACAGTCAAACATTACAACAACAAACATTACAACAGTCAAACAATACAACAACAAACAATACAACAGTCAAACATTACAACAACAAACATTTCAACAACAAACATTACAACAGTCAAACATTACAACAACAAACAATACAACAGTCAAACATTACAACAACAAACAATACAACAGTCAAACATTACAACAACAAACATTACAACAACAAACATTACAACAACAAACATTACAACAGTCAAACATTACAACAACAAACAATACAACAGTCAAACATTACAACAACAAACATTACAACAGTCAAACATTACAACAGTCAAACAATACAACAGTCAAACATTACAACAGTCAAACATTACAACAACAAACATTACAACAGTCAAACATTACAACAACAAACAATACAACAGTCAAACATTACAACAACAAACATTACAACAGTCAAACATTACAACAACAAACATTACAACAACAAACATTACAACAACAAACATTACAACAGTCAAACATTACAACAGTCAAACATTACAACAACAAACATTACAACAACAAACATTACAACAGTCAAACATTACAACAGTCAAACATTACAACAACAAACATTACAACAACAAACATTACAACAGTCAAACAATACAACAGTCAAACATTACAACAACAAACATTACAACAGTCAAACATTACAACAACAAACATTACAACAGTGAAACATTACAACAACAAACAATACAACAGTCAAACATTACAACAACAAACAATACAACAGTCAAACATTACAACAACAAACATTACAACAACAAACATTACAACAGTCAAACATTACAACAACAAACATTACAACAGTCAAACATTACAACAGTCAAACATTACAACAGTCAAACATTACAACAGTCAAACATTACAACAACAAACAATACAACAGTCAAACATTACAACAACAAACATTACAACAACAAACATTACAACAACAAACATTACAACAGTCAAACATTACAACAACAAACATTACAACAGTCAAACAATACAACAACAAACAATACAACAGTCAAACATTACAACAACAAACATTACAACAACAAACATTACAACAGTCAAACAATACAACAGTCAAACATTACAACAGTCAAACATTACAACAACAAACAATACAACAGTCAAACATTACAACAGTCAAACATTACAACAGTCAAACATTACGACAGTCAAACATTACAACAGTCAAACATTACAACAACAAACAATACAACAGTCAAACATTACAACAGTCAAACATTACAACAGTCAAACATTACAACAGTCAAACAATACAACAGTCAAACATTACAACAACAAACAACAGTCAAACATTACAACAGTCAAAGAATACAACAGTCAAACATTACAACAACAAACATTACAACAACAAACATTACAACAACAAACATTACAACAGTCAAACATTACAACAACAAACATTACAACAGTCAAACATTACAACAGTCAAACATTACAACGTCAAACATTACAACAGTCAAACATTACAACAGTCAAACATTACAACAACAAACATTACAACAACAAACAATACAACAGTCAAACATTACAATAACAAACATTACAACAACAAACATTACAACAGTCAAACATTACAACAGTCAAACATTACAACAGTCAAACAATACAACAGTCAAACATTACAAGAGTCAAACATTACAACAACAAACATTACAACAACAAACATTACAACAGTCAAACATTACAACAACAAACATTACAACAGTCAAACATTACACCAGTCAAACATTACAACAACAAACATTACAACAGTCAAACATTACAACAGTCAAACATTACAACAACAAACAACAGTCAAACATTACAACAACAAACAATACAACAGTCAAACATTACAACAGTCAAACATTACAACAGTCAAACATTACAACAACAAACAATACAACAGTCAAACATTACAACAACAAACATTACAACAACAAACATTACAACAGTCAAACAATACAACAGTCAAACATTACAACAACAAACATTACAACAGTCAAACATTACAACAACAAACATTACAACAGTGAAACTTTACAACAACAAACAATACAACAGTCAAACATTACAACAACAAACAATACAACAGTCAAACATTACAACAACAAACATTACAACAACAAACATTACAACAGTCAAACATTACAACAACAAACATTACAACAGTCAAACATTACAACAGTCAAACAATACAACAGTCAAACATTACAACAGTCAAACATTACAACAACAAACATTACAACAGTCAAACATTACAACAACAAACAATACAACAGTCAAACATTACAACAACAAACATTACAACAGTCAAACATTACAACAACAAACATTACAACAACAAACATTACAACAACAAACATTACAACAGTCAAACATTACAACAGTCAAACATTACAACAACAAACATTACAACAACAAACATTACAACAGTCAAACATTACAACAGTCAAACATTACAACAACAAACATTACAACAACAAACATTACAACAGTCAAACAATACAACAGTCAAACATTACAACAACAAACATTACAACAGTCAAACATTACAACAACAAACATTACAACAGTGAAACATTACAACAACAAACAATACAACAGTCAAACATTACAACAACAAACAATACAACAGTCAAACATTACAACAACAAACATTACAACAACAAACATTACAACAGTCAAACATTACAACAACAAACATTACAACAGTCAAACATTACAACAGTCAAACATTACAACAGTCAAACATTACAACAGTCAAACATTACAACAACAAACAATACAACAGTCAAACATTACAACAACAAACATTACAACAACAAACATTACAACAACAAACATTACAACAGTCAAACATTACAACAACAAACATTACAACAGTCAAACAATACAACAACAAACAATACAACAGTCAAACATTACAACAACAAACATTACAACAACAAACATTACAACAGTCAAACAATACAACAGTCAAACATTACAACAGTCAAACATTACAACAACAAACAATACAACAGTCAAACATTACAACAGTCAAACATTACAACAGTCAAACATTACGACAGTCAAACATTACAACAGTCAAACATTACAACAACAAACAATACAACAGTCAAACATTACAACAGTCAAACATTACAACAGTCAAACATTACAACAGTCAAACAATACAACAGTCAAACATTACAACAACAAACAACAGTCAAACATTACAACAGTCAAAGAATACAACAGTCAAACATTACAACAACAAACATTACAACAACAAACATTACAACAACAAACATTACAACAGTCAAACATTACAACAACAAACATTACAACAGTCAAACATTACAACAGTCAAACATTACAACGTCAAACATTACAACAGTCAAACATTACAACAGTCAAACATTACAACAACAAACATTACAACAACAAACAATACAACAGTCAAACATTACAATAACAAACATTACAACAACAAACATTACAACAGTCAAACATTACAACAGTCAAACATTACAACAGTCAAACAATACAACAGTCAAACATTACAAGAGTCAAACATTACAACAACAAACATTACAACAACAAACATTACAACAGTCAAACATTACAACAACAAACATTACAACAGTCAAACATTACACCAGTCAAACATTACAACAACAAACATTACAACAGTCAAACATTACAACAGTCAAACATTACAACAACAAACAACAGTCAAACATTACAACAACAAACAATACAACAGTCAAACATTACAACAGTCAAACATTACAACAGTCAAAAATTACAACAACAAACAATACAACAGTCAAACATTACAACAACAAACATTACAACAACAAACATTACAACAGTCAAACAATACAACAGTCAAACATTACAACAACAAACATTACAACAGTCAAACATTACAACAACAAACATTACAACAGTGAAACTTTACAACAACAAACAATACAACAGTCAAACATTACAACAACAAACAATACAACAGTCAAACATTACAACAACAAACATTACAACAACAAACATTACAACAGTCAAACATTACAACAACAAACATTACAACAGTCAAACATTACAACAGTCAAACATTACAACAGTCAAACATTACAACAGTCAAACATTACAACAACAAACAATACAACAGTCAAACATTACAACAACAAACATTACAACAACAAACATTACAACAACAAACATTACAACAGTCAAACATTACAACAACAAACATTACAACAGTCAAACAATACAACAACAAACAATACAACAGTCAAACATTACAACAACAAACATTACAACAACAAACATTACAACAGTCAAACAATACAACAGTCAAACATTACAACAGTCAAACATTACAACAACAAACAATACAACAGTCAAACATTACAACAGTCAAACATTACAACAGTCAAACATTACGACAGTCAAACATTACAACAGTCAAACATTACAACAACAAACAATACAACAGTCAAACATTACAACAGTCAAACATTACAACAGTCAAACATTACAACAGTCAAACAATACAACAGTCAAACATTACAACAACAAACAACAGTCAAACATTACAACAGTCAAAGAATACAACAGTCAAACATTACAACAACAAACATTACAACAACAAACATTACAACAACAAACATTACAACAGTCAAACATTACAACAACAAACATTACAACAACAAACAATACAACAGTCAAACATTACAATAACAAACATTACAACAACAAACATTACAACAGTCAAACATTACAACAGTCAAACATTACAACAGTCAAACATTACAACAGTCAAACAATACAACAGTCAAACATTACAACAGTCAAACATTACAACAACAAACATTTCAACAGTCAAACATTACAACAACAAACATTACAACAGTCAAACATTACAACAACAAACAATACAACAGTCAAACATTACAACAACAAACATTACAACAATCAAACATTACAACAGTCAAACAATACAACAGTCAAACAATACAACAGTCAAACAATACAACAGTCAAACAATACAACAACAAACATTACAACAACAAACATTACAGCAACAAACAATACAACAGTCAAACATTACAGCAGTCAAACATTACAACAACAAACATTACAACAGTCAAATATTACAACAACAAACAATACAACAGTCAAACATTACAACAACAAACATTACAACAGTCAAACATTACAACAACAAACATTACAACAGTCAAACATTACAACAGTCAAACATGACAACAACAAACAATACAACAGTCAAACATTACAACAGTCAAACAATACAAAAGTCAAACATTACAACAACAAATATTACAACAACAAACATTACAACAACAAACAATACAACAGTCAAACATTACAACAACAAACATTACAACAGTCAAACATTACAACAGTCAAACATTACAACAGTCAAACATTACAACAGTAGAACATTACAACAACAAACATTACAACAGTCAAACATTACAACAACAAACATTACAACAGTCAAACATTTAAACAACAAATATTACAACAGTCAGACATTACAACAGTCAAACATTACAACAGTCAAACATTACAACAGTCAAACATTACAACAGTCAAACAATACAACACTCAAACAATACAACAGTCAAACATTACAACAGTCAAACATTACAACAGTCAAACATTACAACAACAAACATTACAACAACAAACATTACAACAGTCAAACATTACAACAACAAACCATACAACAGTCAAACATTACAACAACAAACATTACAACAGTCAAACATTACAACAACAAACATTACAACAACAAAATTACAACAGTCAAACATTACAACAGTCAAACATTACAACAGTCAAACATTACAACAACAAACCATACAACAGTCAAACATTACAACAACAAACATTACAACAGTCAAACATTACAACAACAAACATTACAACAGTCAAACAATACAACAACAAACAATACAACAGTCAAACATTACAACAACAAACATTACAACAACAAACATTACAACAGTCAAACATTACAACAACAAACAATACAACAGTCAAACATTACAACAACAAACATTACAACAGTCAAACATTACAACAGTCAAACAATACAACAGTCAAACATTACAACAGTCACATTACAACAACAAACATTACAACAGTCAAACATTACAACAACAAACAATACAACAGTCAAACATTACAACAACAAACATTACAACAGTCAAACATTACAACAACAAACATTACAACAACAAACATTACAACAACAAACATTACAACAGTCAAACATTACAACAGTCAAACATTACAACAACAAACATTACAACAACAAACATTACAACAGTCAAACATTACAACAGTCAAACATTACAACAACAAACATTACAACAGTCAAACAATACAACAGTCAAACATTACAACAACAAACATTACAACAGTCAAACATTACAACAGTCAAACATTACAACAACAAACATTACAACAGTCAAACAATACAACAGTCAAACATTACAACAACAAACATTACAACAGTCAAACATTACAACAACAAACAATACAACAGTCAAACATTACAACAACAAACATTACAACAACAAACATTACAACAGTCAAACATTACAACAACAAACATTACAACAGTCAAACATTACAACAGTCAAACATTACAACAGTCAAACATTACAACAGTCAAACATTACAACAACAAACAATACAACAGTCAAACATTACAACAACAAACATTACAACAGTCAAACATTACAACAACAAACATTACAACAGTCAAACATTACAACAGTCAAACATGACAACAACAAACAATACAACAGTCAAACATTACAACAGTCAAACAATACAAAAGTCAAACATTACAACAACAAATATTACAACAACAAACATTACAACAACAAACAATACAACAGTCAAACATTACAACAACAAACATTACAACAGTCAAACATTACAACAGTCAAACATTACAACAGTCAAACATTACAACAGTAGAACATTACAACAACAAACATTACAACAGTCAAACATTACAACAACAAACATTACAACAGTCAAACATTTAAACAACAAATATTACAACAGTCAGACATTACAACAGTCAAACATTACAACAGTCAAACATTACAACAGTCAAACATTACAACAGTCAAACAATACAACACTCAAACAATACAACAGTCAAACATTACAACAGTCAAACATTACAACAGTCAAACATTACAACAACAAACATTACAACAACAAACATTACAACAGTCAAACATTACAACAACAAACCATACAACAGTCAAACATTACAACAACAAACATTACAACAGTCAAACATTACAACAACAAACATTACAACAACAAAATTACAACAGTCAAACATTACAACAGTCAAACATTACAACAACAAACCATACAACAGTCAAACAATACAACAACAAACATTACAACAGTCAAACATTACAACAACAAACATTACAACAGTCAAACAATACAACAACAAACAATACAACAGTCAAACATTACAACAACAAACATTACAACAACAAACATTACAACAGTCAAACATTACAACAACAAACAATACAACAGTCAAACATTACAACAACAAACATTACAACAGTCAAACATTACAACAGTCAAACAATACAACAGTCAAACATTACAACAGTCAAACATTACAACAACAAACATTACAACAGTCAAACATTACAACAACAAACAATACAACAGTCAAACATTACAACAACAAACATTACAACAGTCAAACATTACAACAACAAACATTACAACAACAAACATTACAACAACAAACATTACAACAGTCAAACATTACAACAGTCAAACATTACAACAACAAACATTACAACAACAAACATTACAACAGTCAAACATTACAACAGTCAAACATTACAACAACAAACATTACAACAGTCAAACAATACAACAGTCAAACATTACAACAACAAACATTACAACAGTCAAACATTACAACAGTCAAACATTACAACAACAAACATTACAACAGTCAAACAATACAACAGTCAAACATTACAACAACAAACATTACAACAGTCAAACATTACAACAACAAACAATACAACAGTCAAACATTACAACAACAAACATTACAACAACAAACATTACAACAGTCAAACATTACAACAACAAACATTACAACAGTCAAACATTACAACAGTCAAACATTACAACAGTCAAACATTACAACAGTCAAACATTACAACAACAAACAATACAACAGTCAAACATTACAACAACAAACATTACAACAACAAACATTACAACAACAAACATTACAACAGTCAAACATTACAACAACAAACATTACAACAGTCAAACAATACAACAACAAACAATACAACAGTCAAACTTTACAACAACAAACATTACAACAGTCAAACATTACAACAACAAACATTACAACAGTCAAACATTACAACAGTCAAACATTACAACAACAAACAATACAACAGTCAAACATTACAACAGTCAAACAATACAAAAGTCAAACATTACAACAACAAATATTACAACAACAAACATTACAACAACAAACAATACAACAGTCAAACATTACAACAACAAACATTACAACAGTCAAACATTACAACAGTCAAACATTACAACATTCAAACATTACAACAGTAGAACATTACAACAACAAACATTACAACAGTCAAACATTACAACAACAAACATTACAACAGTCAAACATTTAAACAACAAATATTACAACAGTCAGACATTACAACAGTCAGACATTACAACAGTCAAACATTACAACAGTCAAACATTACAACAGTCAAACAATACAACACTCAAACAATACAACAGTCAAACATTACAACAGTCAAACATTACAACAGTCAAACATTACAACAACAAACATTACAACAACAAACATTACAACAGTCAAACATTACAACAACAAACCATACAACAGTCAAACATTACAACAACAAACATTACAACAGTCAAACATTACAACAACAAACATTACAACAACAAAATTACAACAGTCAAACATTACAACTGTCAAACATTACAACAGTCAAACATTACAACAACAAACCATACAACAGTCAAACATTACAACAACAAACATTACAACAGTCAAACATTACAACAACAAACATTACAACAGTCAAACAATACAACAACAAACAATACAACAGTCAAACATTACAACAACAAACATTACAACAACAAACATTACAACAGTCAAACATTACAACAACAAACAATACAACAGTCAAACATTACAACAACAAACATTACAACAGTCAAACATTACAACAGTCAAACAATACAACAGTCAAACATTACAACAGTCAAACATTACAACAACAAACATTACAACAGTCAAACATTACAACAACAAACAATACAACAGTCAAACATTACAACAACAAACATTACAACAGTCAAACATTACAACAACAAACATTACAACAACAAACATTACAACAACAAACATTACAACATTCAAACATTACAACAGTCAAACATTACAACAACAAACATTACAACAACAAACATTACAACAGTCAAACATTACAACAGTCAAACATTACAACAACAAACATTACAACAACAAACATTACAACAGTCAAACAATACAACAGTCAAACATTACAACAACAAACATTACAACAGTCAAACATTACAACAACAAACATTACAACAGTGAAACATTACAACAACAAACAATACAACAGTCAAACATTACAACAACAAACAATACAACAGTCAAACATTACAACAACAAACATTACAACAGTCAAACATTACAACAACAAACATTACAACAGTCAAACATTACAACAGTCAAACATTACAACAGTCAAACATTACAACAACAAACAATACAACAGTCAAACATTACAACAACAAACATTACAACAACAAACATTACAACAACAAACATTACAACAGTCAAACATTACAACAACAAACATTACAACAGTCAAACAATACAACAACAAACAATACAACAGTCAAACATTACAACAACAAACATTACAACAACAAACATTACAACAGTCAAACAATACAACAGTCAAACATTACAACAGTCAAACATTACAACAACAAACAATACAACAGTCAAACATTACAACAGTCAAACATTACAACAGTCAAACATTACGACAGTCAAACATTACAACAGTCAAACATTACAACAACAAACAATACAACAGTCAAACATTACAACAGTCAAACATTACAACAGTCAAACATTACAACAGTCAAACAATACAACAGTCAAACATTACAACAACAAACAACAGTCAAACATTACAACAGTCAAAGAATACAACAGTCAAACATTACAACAACAAACATTACAACAACAAACATTACAACAACAAACATTACAACAGTCAAACATTACAACAACAAACATTACAACAGTCAAACATTACAACAGTCAAACATTACAACGTCAAACATTACAACAGTCAAACATTACAACAGTCAAACATTACAACAACAAACATTACAACAACAAACAATACAACAGTCAAACATTACAATAACAAACATTACAACAACAAACATTACAACAGTCAAACATTACAACAGTCAAACATTACAACAGTCAAACAATACAACAGTCAAACATTACAAGAGTCAAACATTACAACAACAAACATTACAACAACAAACATTAAAACAGTCAAACATTACAACAACAAACATTACAACAGTCAAACATTACACCAGTCAAACATTACAACAACAAACATTACAACAGTCAAACATTACAACAGTCAAACATTACAACAACAAACAACAGTCAAACATTACAACAACAAACAATACAACAGTCAAACATTACAACAGTCAAACATTACAACAGTCAAACATTACAACAACAAACAATACAACAGTCAAACATTACAACAACAAACATTACAACAACAAACATTACAACAGTCAAACAATACAACAGTCAAACATTACAACAACAAACATTACAACAGTCAAACATTACAACAACAAACATTACAACAGTGAAACTTTACAACAACAAACAATACAACAGTCAAACATTACAACAACAAACAATACAACAGTCAAACATTACAACAACAAACATTACAACAACAAACATTACAACAGTCAAACATTACAACAACAAACATTACAACAGTCAAACATTACAACAGTCAAACATTACAACAGTCAAACATTACAACAGTCAAACATTACAACAACAAACAATACAACAGTCAAACATTACAACAACAAACATTACAACAACAAACATTACAACAACAAACATTACAACAGTCAAACATTACAACAACAAACATTACAACAGTCAAACAATACAACAACAAACAATACAACAGTCAAACATTACAACAACAAACATTACAACAACAAACATTACAACAGTCAAACAATACAACAGTCAGACATTACAACAGTCAAACATTACAACAACAAACAATACAACAGTCAAACATTACAACAGTCAAACATTACAACAGTCAAACATTACGACAGTCAAACATTACAACAACAAACAACAGTCAAACATTACAACAGTCAAAGAATACAACAGTCAAACATTACAACAACAAACATTACAACAACAAACATTACAACAACAAACATTACAACAGTCAAACATTACAACAACAAACATTACAACAGTCAAACATTACAACAGTCAAACATTACAACGTCAAACATTACAACAGTCAAACATTACAACAGTCAAACATTACAACAACAAACATTACAACAACAAACAATACAACAGTCAAACATTACAATAACAAACATTACAACAACAAACATTACAACAGTCAAACATTACAACAGTCAAACATTACAACAGTCAAACAATACAAATCAAATCAAATCAAATCAAATTTATTTTTATATAGCCCTTCGTACATCAGCTGATATTCTCAAAGTGCTGTACAGAAACCCAGCCTAAAACCCCAAACAGCAAGCAAAGCATGTGAAAGAAGCACGGTGGCTAGGAAAAACTCCCTAGGAAAAACTCCCTAGAAAGGCCAAAAACCTAGGAAGAAACCTAGAGAGGAACCAGGCTATGAGGGGTGGCCAGTCCTCTTCTGGCTGTGCAAGGTGGATATTATAACAGAACATGGTCAAAATGTTAAAATGTTAAAATGTTCATAAATGACCAGCATGGTCAAATAATAATAATCATAGTAGTTGTCGAGGGTGCAACAAGCACGTCCGGTGAACAGGTCAGGGTTCCATAGCCGCAGGCAGAACAGTTGAAACTGGAGCAGCAGCACGGCCAGGTGGACTGGGGACAGCAAGGAGTCATCATACCAGGTAGTCCTGAGGCATGGTCCTAGGGCTCAGGTCCTCCGAGAGAAAGACAGAAAGAGAGAAAGAGAGAATTAGAGAGAGCATATTTAAATACACACAGGACACCGGATAAGACAAGAGAAATACTCCAGATGTAACAGACTGACCCTAGCCCCCGACACATAAACTACTGCAGCATAAATACTGGAGGCTGAGACAGGAGGGATCAGAAGACACTGTGGCCCCATCCGATGATACCCCCGGACAGGGCCAAACAGGCAGGATATAACCCCACCCACTTTGCCAAAGCACAGCCCCCACACCACTAGAGGGATGTCTCCAACCACCAACTTACCGTCCTAAGACAAGGCCGAGTATAGCCCACAACGATCTCCGCCATGGCACAACCCAAGGGGGGGGGCGCCAACCCAGACAGGAAGACCACGTCAGTGACTCAACCCACTCAAGTGACGCACCCCTCCCATGGACGGCATGGAAGAACACCAGTAGGCCAGTGACTCAGCCTCTGTAAAAGGGTTAGAGGCAGAGAATCCCAGTGGAAAGAGGGGAACCGGCAAGGCAGAGACAGCAAGGGCGGTTCGTTGCTCCAGCCTTTCCGTTCACCTTCACACTCCTGGGCCAGACTATACTTAATCATAGGACCTACTGAAGAGATAAGTCTTCAGTAAAGACTTAAAGGTTGAGACTGAGTCTGCGTCTCTCACATTGGTAGGCAGACCATTCCATAAAAATGGAGCTCTATAGGAGAAAGCCCTACCTCCAGCCGTTTGCTTAGAAATTCTAGGGACAATTAGGAGGCCTGCGTCTTGTGACCGTAGCGTACGTGTAGGTATGTACGGCAGGACCAAATCGGAAAGATAGGTAGGAGCAAGCCCATGTAATGCTTTGTAGGTTAGCAGTAAAACCTTGAAATCAGCCCTTGCCTTAACAGGAAGCCAGTGTAGGGAGGCTAACACTGGAGTAATATGATCAAATTTTTGGTTCTAGTCAGGATTCTAGCAGCCGTATTTAGCACTAACTGAAGTTTATTTAGTGCTTTATCCGGGTAGCCGGAAAGTAGAGCATTGCAGTAGTCCAGCCTAGAAGTAACAAAAGCATGGATTAATTTTTCTGCGTCATTTTTGGACAGAAAATTTCTGATTTTTGCAATGTTACGTAGATGGAAAAAAGCTGTCCTTGAAACAGTCTTGATATGTTCTTCAAAAGAGAGATCAGGGTCCAGAGTAACGCCGAGGTCCTTCACAGTTTTATTTGAGACGACTGTACAACCATCCAGATTAATTGTCAGATTCAACAGAAGATCTCTTTGTTTCTTGGGACCTAGAACAAGCATCTCTGTTTTGTCCGAGTTTAAAAGTAGAAAGTTTGCAGCCATCCACTTCTTTATGTCTGAAACACAGGCTTCTAGCGAGGGCAATTTTGGGGCTTCACCATGTTTCATTGAAATGTACAGCTGTGTGTCGTCTGCATAGCAGTGAAATTTAACATTATGTTTTCGAATGACATCCCCAAGAGGTAAAATATATAGTGAAAACAATAGTGGTCCTAAAACGGAACCTTGAGGAACACCGAAATTTACAATTGATTTGTCAGAGGACAAACCATTCACAGAGACAAACTGATATCTTTCCGACAGATAAGATCTAAACCAGGCCAGAACTTGTCCATGTAGACCAATTTGGGTTTCCAATCTCTCCAAAAGAATGTGGTGATCGATGGTATCAAAAGCGGCACTAAGATCTAGGAGCACGAGGACAGATGCAGAGCCTCGGTCTGACGTCATTAAAAGGTCATTTACCACCTTCACAAGTGCAGTCTCAGTGCTATGATGGGGTCTAAAACCAGACTGAAGCGTTTCGTATACATTGTTTGTCTTCAGGAAGGCAGTCAGTTGCTGTGCAACAGCTTTTTCTAAAATTTTGGAGAGGAATGGAAGATTCGATATAGGCCGATAGTTTTTATAATTTCTGGATCAAGATTCGGCTTTTTCAAGAGAGGCTTTATTACTGCCACTTTTAGTGAGCTTGGTACACATCCGGTGGATAGAGAGCCGTTTATTATGTTCAACATAGGAGGGCCAAGCACAGGAAGCAGCTCTTTCAGTAGTTTAGTTGGAATAGGGTCCAGTATGCAACTTGAGGGTTTGGAGGCCATGATTATTTTCATCATTGCGTCAAGAGATATAGTACTAAAACACTTTAGTATCTCCCCTTGATCCTAGGTCCTGGCAGAGTTGTGCAGACTCAGGACAATGGAGCTTTGGAGGAATACCCAGATTTAAAGAGGAGTCTGTAATTTGCTTTCTAATGATCATGATCTTTTCCTCAAAGAAGTTCATAAATTTATTACTGCTGAAGTGAAAGCCATCCTCCATTTGCGAAGGCTGCTTTTTAGTTAGCTTTGCGACAGTATCAAAAGAAATTTCGGATTGTTCTTATTTTCCTCAATTAAGTTGGAAAAATAGGATGATCGAGCAGCAGTAAGGGCTCTTCGATACTGCACGGTACTGTCTTTCCAAGCTAGTCGGAAGACTTCCAGTTTGGTGTGGCGCCATTTCCGTTCCAATTTTCTGGAAGCTTGCTTCAGAGCTCGTGTATTTTCTGTATACCAGGGAGCTAGTTTCTTATGACAGATGTTTTTAGTTTTTAGGGGTGCAACTGCATCTAGGGTATTGCGCAAGGTTAAATTGAGTTCCTCGGTTAGGTGGTTAACTGATTTTTGTCCTCTGACGTCCTTGGGTAGGCAGAGGCAGTCTGGAAGGGCATCAAGGAATCTTTGGGTTGTCTGAGAATTTATAGCACGACTTTTAATGCTCCTTGGTTGGGGTCTGAGCAGATTATTTGTTGCAATTGCAAACGTAATAAAATGGTGGTCCGATAGTCCAGGATTATGAGGAAAAACATTTAGATCCACAACATTTATTCCATGGGACAAAACTAGGTCCAGAGTATGACTGTGGCAGTGAGTAGGTCCAGAGACATGTTGGACAAAACCCACTGAGTCGATGATGGCTCCGAAAGCCTTTTGGAGTGGGTCTGTGGACTTTTCCATGTGAATGTTAAAGTCACCAAAAATTAGAATATTATCTGCTATGACTACAAGATCCGATAGGAATTCAGGGAACTCAGTGAGGAACACTGCATATGGCCCAGGAGGCCTATAAACAGTAGCTATAAAAAGTGAGTGAGTAGGCTGCATAGATTTCATGACTAGAAGCTCAAAAGACGAAAACGTCATTGTTGTTTTTTTTTGTAAATTGAAATTTGCTATCGTAAATGTTAGCAACACCTCCGCCTTTGCCGGATGCACGGGGGTATGGTCACTAATGTAACCTGGGGGTGAGGCCTCATTTAACACAGTAAATTCATCAGGCTTAAGCCATGTTTCAGTCAGGCCAATCACATCAAGATTATTATCAGTGATTAGTTCATTGACTATAACTGCCTTGGAAGTGAGGGATCTAACATTAAGTAACCCAATTTTGAGATGTGAGGTATCACAATCTCTTTCAATAATGGCAGGAATGGAGGAGGTCTTTATACTAGTGAGATTGCTAAAGCGAACACCGCCATTTTTAATTTTGCCCAACCTAGATCGAGGCACAGACACGGTCTCAATGGGGATAGCTGAGCTGACTACACTGACTGTGCTAGTGGCAGACTCCACTAAGCTGGCAGGCTGGCTAACAGCCTGCTGCCTGGCCTGCACCCTATTTCATTGTGGAGCTAGAGGAGTTAGAGCCCTGTCTATGTTCGTAGATAAGATGAGAGCACCCCTCCAGCTAGGATGGAGTCCGTCACTCCTCAACAGGCCAGGCTTGGTCCTGTTTGTGGGTGAGTCCCAGAAAGAGGGCCAATTATCTACAAATTCTATCTTTTGGGAGGGGCAGAAAACAGTTTTCAACCAGCGATTGAGTTGTGAGACTCTGCTGTAGAGCTCATCACTCCCCCTAACTGGGAGGGGGCCAGAGACAATTAATCGATGCCGACACATCTTTCTAGCTGATTTACACGCTGAAGCTATGTTGCGCTTGGTGACCTCTGACTGTTTCATCCTAACATCGTTGGTGCCGACGTGGATAACAATATCTCTATACTCTCTACACTCGCCAGTTTTAGCTTTAGCCAGCACCGTCTTTAGATTAGCCTTAACGTCGGTAGCCCTGCCCCCTGGTAAACAGTGTATGATCGCTGGATGATTAGTTTTAAGTCTAATACTGCGGGTAATGGAGTCGCCAATGACTAGGGTTTTCAATTTGTCAGAGCTAATGGTGGGAGCCGTCGGGCGTCTCAGACCCCACAACGGGAGGAGTAGAGACCAGAGAAGTCTCGGCCTCCGACTCCGACTCGCTTAATGGGGAGAACCGGTTGAAAGTTTCTGTCGGCTGAATAAGCGACACCGGTTGAGCATTCCTACAGCGTTTCCCTCCAGAAGCCATGAGAAAGATGTCCGCCTGCGGGGACCGTGCGAGGGGGGTTTATACTAACGTTACTATCTGTACTTACTGGTGGCACAGACGCTGTTTCATCCTTTCCTACACTGAAATTACCCTTGCCTAACGATCGCGTCTGAAGCTGGGCTTGCAGCACAGCTATCCTTGCCGTAAGGCGATCGTTCTCCTGTATATTATAAGTACAACGACTGCAATTAGAAGGCATCATGTTAATGTTACTTAGCTTCGGCTGTTTGAAGTCCTGACGAACCATGTCCAGATAAAACCTCCGGGGTGAAAAAGTTGAATGAAAAAAGTTGAGTGAGGGAAAAGTAAAAATATACGGTAATGAAAAAGTAAAAAACCGTCAGGTATCAAAGTAAGATCGGCAACAAAAACGCACAGCAGCGTAAACAAGTCTGCAAGTTGTGACCGGAAACAGGAAACAAGAAAAAAACAATACAACAGTCAAACATTACAAGAGTCAAACATTACAACAACAAACATTACAACAACAAACATTAAAACAGTCAAACATTACAACAACAAACATTACAACAGTCAAACATTACACCAGTCAAACATTACAACAACAAACATTACAACAGTCAAACATTACAACAGTCAAACATTACAACAACAAACATTACAGTCAAACATTACAACAACAAACATTACAACAGTCAAACAATACAACAGTCAAACATTACAACAGTCAAACATTACAGCATTCAAACATTACAACAACAAACATTACAACAGTCAAATATTACAACAACAAACAATACAACAGTCAAACATTACAACAACAAACATTACAACAACAAACATTACAACTACAAACATTACAACAACAAACATTACAACAGTCAAACATTACAACAGTCAAACATTACAACAGTCAAACAATACAACAGTCAAACATTACAACAACAAACATTACAACAGTCAAACATTACAACAACAAACAATACAACAGTCAAACATTACAACAGTCAAACAATACAACAGTCAAACATTACAACAACAAACATTACAACAGTCAAACAATACAACAGTCAAACATTACAACAAACATTACAACAGTCAAACATTACAACAACAAACATTACAACAACAAACATTACAACAGTCAAACATTACAACAACAAACATTACAACAACAAACATTACAACAACAAACATTACAACAGTCAAACAATACAACAGTCAAACATTACAACAACAAACATTACAACAGTCAAACAGTACAACAGTCAAACAGTCAAACATTACAACAGTCAAACATTACAACAGTCAAACATTACAACAACAAACATTACAACAGTCAAACATTACAACAACAAACAATACAACAGTCAAACATTACAACAACAAACATTACAACAGTCAAACATTACAACAACAAACATTACAACAGTCAAACATTACAACAACAAACATTACAACAACAAACATTACAACAGTCAAACATTACAACAACAAACATTACAACAACAAACATTACAACAACAAACATTACAACAGCCAAACATTACAACAACAAACATTACAACAGTCAAACATTACAACAGTCAAACATTACAACAGTCAAACATTACAACAACAAACATTACAACAACAAACATTACAACAACAAACATTACAACAGTCAAACATTACAACAGTCAAACATTACAACAGTCAAACAATACAACAGTCAAACATTACAACAACAAACATTACAACAGTCAAACAGTACAACAGTCAAACAATACAACAACAAACATTACAACAGTCAAACATTACAACAGTCAAACAATACAACAACAAACATTACAACAGTCAAACATTACAACAGTCAAAAAATACAACAACAAACATTACAGCAACAAACATTACAACAGTCAGACATTACAACAGTCAAACATTACAGCAGTCAAACATTACAACAGTCAAACATTACAAAAAAAAAAATACAACAGTCAAACATTACAACAGTCAAACATTACAACAGTCAAACATTACAACAACAAACAATACAACAGTCAAACATTACAACAGTCAAACATTACAACAGTCAAACATTACAACAGGCAAACATTACAACAGTCAAACAATACAACAGTCAAACATTACAACAGTCAAACATTACAACAGTCAAACAATACAACAGTCAAACATTACAACAGTCAAACATTACAACAGTCAAACATTACAACAGTCAAACATTACAACAACAAACATTACAACAACAAACATTACAACAACAAACATTACAACAGTCAAACATTACAACAGTCAAACATTACAACAGTCAAACATTACAATGTCAAACATTACAACAGTCAAACATTACAACAGTCAAACATTACAACAACAAACATTACAACAGTCAAACATTACAACAACAAACATTACAACAGTCAAATATTATAACAGTCAAATATTACAACAGTCAAACATTAAAACAACAAACATTACAACAGTCAAACATTACAACAGTCAAACATTACAGCAACAAACATTACAGCAACAAACATTACAACAGTCAAACATTACAACAACAAACATTACAACAGTCAAACATTACAACAGTCAAACAATACAACAACAAACATTAAAACAGTCAAACAATACAACAGTCAAACATTACAACAACAAACATTACAACAGTCAAACCTTTCAACAACAAACAATACAACAGTCAAACATTACAACAGTCAAACATTACAACAGTCAAACAATACAACAGTCAAACATTACAACAACAAACTTTACAACAGTCAAAACTTACAACAGTCAAACAATACAACAGTCAAACATTACAACAAACATTACAACAGTCAAACATTACAACCAACAAACAAAACCAAATACAACAACAGTCAAACAAACAACAGTCAAACATTACAACAGTCAAACATTACAACAACAAACATTACAACCGTCAAACATTACAACAGTCAAACATTACAACAACAAACAACAGTCAAACATTACAACAACAAACAATACAACAGTCAAACATTACAACAGTCAAACATTACAACAGTCAAACATTACAACAACAAACAACAGTCAAACATTACAACAACAAACATTACAACAGTCAAACATTTAAACAACAAATATTACAACAGTCAGACATTACAACAGTCAAACATTACAACAGTCAAACATTACAACAGTCAAACATTACAACAGTCAAACAATACAACACTCAAACAATACAACAGTCAAACATTACAACAGTCAAACATTACAACAGTCAAACATTACAACAACAAACATTACAACAACAAACATTACAACAGTCAAACATTACAACAACAAACCATACAACAGTCAAACATTACAACAACAAACATTACAACAGTCAAACATTACAACAACAAACATTACAACAACAAACATTACAACAGTCAAACATTACAACAGTCAAACATTACAACAGTCAAACATTACAACAACAAACCATACAACAGTCAAACATTACAACAACAAACATTACAACAGTCAAACATTACAACAACAAACATTACAACAGTCAAACAATACAACAACAAACAATACAACAGTCAAACATTACAACAACAAACATTACAACAACAAACATTACAACAGTCAAACATTACAACAACAAACAATACAACAGTCAAACATTACAACAACAAACATTACAACAGTCAAACATTACAACAGTCAAACAATACAACAGTCAAACATTACAACAGTCAAACATTACAACAGTCAGACATTACAACAGTCAAACATTACAACAGTCAAACATTACAACAGTCAAACATTACAACAGTCAAACAATACAACACTCAAACAATACAACAGTCAAACATTACAACAGTCAAACATTACAACAGTCAAACATTACAACAACAAACATTACAACAACAAACATTACAACAACAAACAATACAACAGTCAAACATTACAACAACAAACATTACAACAGTCAAACATTACAACAGTCAAACATTACAACAACAAACATTACAACAGTCAAACAATACAACAGTCAAACATTACAACAGTCAAACATTACAACAACAAACATTTCAACAGTCAAACATTACAACAACAAACATTACAACAGTCAAACATTACAACAACAAACAATACAACAGTCAAACATTACAACAACAAACATTACAACAATCAAACATTACAACAGTCAAACAATACAACAGTCAAACAATACAACAGTCAAACAATACAACAGTCAAACAATACAACAACAAACATTACAACAACAAACATTACAGCAACAAACAATACAACAGTCAAACATTACAGCAGTCAAACATTACAACAACAAACATTACAACAGTCAAATATTACAACAACAAACAATACAACAGTCAAACATTACAACAACAAACATTACAACAGTCAAACATTACAACAACAAACATTACAACAGTCAAACATTACAACAGTCAAACATTACAACAACAAACATTACAACAGTCAAACATTACAACAGTCAAACAATACAACAGTCAAACATTACAACAAACATTACAACAGTCAAACATTACAACAACAAACAATACAACAGTCAAACATTACAATAACACACATTACAACAACAAACATTACAACAGTCAAACATTACAACAGTCAAACATTACAACAGTCAAACAATACAACAGTCAAACATTACAACAGTCAAACATTACAACAACAAACATTACAACAGTCAAACATTACAACAGTCAAACATTACAACAACAAACAACAGTCAAACATTACAACAACAAACAATACAACAGTCAAACATTACAACAGTCAAACATTACAACAGTCAAACATTACAACAACAAACAATACAACAGTCAAACATTACAACAACAAACATTACAACAACAAACATTACAACAGTCAAACAATACAACAGTCAAACATTACAACAACAAACATTACAACAGTCAAACATTACAACAACAAACATTACAACAGTCAAACAATACAACAGTCAAACATTACAACAGTCAAACATTACAGCAGTCAAACATTACAACAACAAACATTACAACAGTCAAATATTACAACAACAAACAATACAACAGTCAAACATTACAACAACAAACATTACAACAACAAACATTACAACAACAAACATTACAACAACAAACACTACAACAACAAACATTACAACAGTCAAACATTACAACAGTCAAACATTACAACAGTCAAACATTACAACAGTCAAACATTACAACAGTCAAACAATACAACAGTCAAACATTACAACAACAAACATTACAACAGTCAAACATTACAACAGTCAAACATTACAACAACAAACATTACAACAACAAACATTACAACAGTCAAACATTACAACAGTCAAACATTACAACAACAAACATTACAACAGTCAAACAATACAACAGTCAAACATTACAACAGTCAAACATTACAACAACAAACATTTCAACAGTCAAACATTACAACAACAAACATTACAACAGTCAAACATTACAACAACAAACAATACAACAGTCAAACATTACAACAACAAACATTACAACAATCAAACATTACAACAGTCAAACAATACAACAGTCAAACAATACAACAGTCAAACAATACAACAGTCAAACAATACAACAACAAACATTACAACAACAAACATTACAGCAACAAACAATACAACAGTCAAACATTACAGCAGTCAAACATTACAACAACAAACATTACAACAGTCAAATATTACAACAACAAACAATACAACAGTCAAACATTACAACAACAAACATTACAACAGTCAAACATTACAACAACAAACATTACAACAGTCAAACATTACAACAGTCAAACATTACAACAACAAACATTACAACAGTCAAACATTACAACAGTCAAACAATACAACAGTCAAACATTACAACAAACATTACAACAGTCAAACATTACAACAACAAACAATACAACAGTCAAACATTACAATAACACACATTACAACAACAAACATTACAACAGTCAAACATTACAACAGTCAAACATTACAACAGTCAAACAATACAACAGTCAAACATTACAACAGTCAAACATTACAACAACAAACATTACAAGAGTCAAACATTACAACAGTCAAACATTACAACAACAAACAACAGTCAAACATTACAACAACAAACAATACAACAGTCAAACATTACAACAGTCAAACATTACAACAGTCAAACATTACAACAACAAACAATACAACAGTCAAACATTACAACAACAAACATTACAACAACAAACATTACAACAGTCAAACAATACAACAGTCAAACATTACAACAACAAACATTACAACAGTCAAACATTACAACAACAAACATTACAACAGTCAAACAATACAACAGTCAAACATTACAACAGTCAAACATTACAGCAGTCAAACATTACAACAACAAACATTACAACAGTCAAATATTACAACAACAAACAATACAACAGTCAAACATTACAACAACAAACATTACAACAACAAACATTACAACAACAAACATTACAACAACAAACACTACAACAACAAACATTACAACAGTCAAACATTACAACAGTCAAACATTACAACAGTCAAACACATACAACAGTCAAACATTACAACAACAAACATTACAACAGTCAAACATTACAACAGTCAAACATTACAACAACAAACATTACAACAACAAACATTACAACAGTCAAACATTACAACAGTCAAACATTACAACAACAAACATTACAACAGTCAAACAATACAACAGTCAAACATTACAACAGTCAAACATTACAACAACAAACATTTCAACAGTCAAACATTACAACAACAAACATTACAACAGTCAAACATTACAACAACAAACAATACAACAGTCAAACATTACAACAACTAACATTACAACAATCAAACATTACAACAGTCAAACAATACAACAGTCAAACAATACAACAGTCAAACAATACAACAGTCAAACAATACAACAACAAACATTACAACAACAAACATTACAGCAACAAACAATACAACAGTCAAACATTACAGCAGTCAAACATTACAACAACAAACATTACAACAGTCAAATATTACAACAACAAACAATACAACAGTCAAACATTACAACAACAAACATTACAACAGTCAAACATTACAACAACAAACATTACAACAGTCAAACATTACAACAGTCAAACATTACAACAGTCAAACAATACAACAGTCAAACATTACAACAGTCAAACATTACAACAACAAACATTACAACAGTCAAACATTTAAACAACAAATATTACAACAGTCAAACATTACAACAGTCAAACATTACAACAGTCAAACATTACAACAGTCAAACATTACAACAGTCAAACAATACAACACTCAAACAATACAACAGTCAAACATTACAACAGTCAAACATTACAACAGTCAAACATTACAACAACAAACATTACAACAACAAACATTACAACAGTCAAACATTACAACAACAAAACCATACAACAGTCAAACATTACAACAACAAACATTACAACAGTCAAACATTACAACAACAAACATTACAACAACAAACATTACAACAGTCAAACATTACAACAGTCAAACATTACAACAGTCAAACATTACAACAACAAACCATACAACAGTCAAACATTACAACAACAAACATTACAACAGTCAAACATTACAACAACAAACATTACAACAGTCAAACAATACAACAACAAACAATACAACAGTCAAACATTACAACAACAAACATTACAACAACAAACATTACAACAGTCAAACATTACAACAACAAACAATACAACAGTCAAACATTACAACAACAAACATTACAACAGTCAAACATTACAACAGTCAAACAATACAACAGTCAAACAATACAACAGTCAAACAATACAACAGTCAAACAATACAACAACAAACATTACAACAACAAACATTACAGCAACAAACAATACAACAGTCAAACATTACAGCAGTCAAACATTACAACAACAAACATTACAACAGTCAAATATTACAACAACAAACAATACAACAGTCAAACATTACAACAACAAACATTACAACAGTCAAACATTACAACAACAAACATTACAACAGTCAAACATTACAACAGTCAAACATTACAACAACAAACATTACAACAGTCAAACATTACAACAGTCAAACAATACAACAGTCAAACATTACAACAAACATTACAACAGTCAAACATTACAACAACAAACAATACAACAGTCAAACATTACAATAACACACATTACAACAACAAACATTACAACAGTCAAACATTACAACAGTCAAACATTACAACAGTCAAACAATACAACAGTCAAACATTACAACAGTCAAACATTACAACAACAAACATTACAACAGTCAAACATTACAACAGTCAAACATTACAACAACAAACAACAGTCAAACATTACAACAACAAACAATACAACAGTCAAACATTACAACAGTCAAACATTACAACAGTCAAACATTACAACAACAAACAATACAACAGTCAAACATTACAACAACAAACATTACAACAACAAACATTACAACAGTCAAACAATACAACAGTCAAACATTACAACAACAAACATTACAACAGTCAAACATTACAACAACAAACATTACAACAGTCAAACAATACAACAGTCAAACATTACAACAGTCAAACATTACAGCAGTCAAACATTACAACAACAAACATTACAACAGTCAAATATTACAACAACAAACAATACAACAGTCAAACATTACAACAACAAACATTACAACAACAAACATTACAACAACAAACATTACAACAACAAACACTACAACAACAAACATTACAACAGTCAAACATTACAACAGTCAAACATTACAACAGTCAAACATTACAACAGTCAAACATTACAACAGTCAAACAATACAACAGTCAAACATTACAACAACAAACATTACAACAGTCAAACATTACAACAGTCAAACATTACAACAACAAACATTACAACAACAAACATTACAACAGTCAAACATTACAACAGTCAAACATTACAACAACAAACATTACAACAGTCAAACAATACAACAGTCAAACATTACAACAGTCAAACATTACAACAACAAACATTTCAACAGTCAAACATTACAACAACAAACATTACAACAGTCAAACATTACAACAACAAACAATACAACAGTCAAACATTACAACAACAAACATTACAACAATCAAACATTACAACAGTCAAACAATACAACAGTCAAACAATACAACAGTCAAACAATACAACAGTCAAACAATACAACAACAAACATTACAACAACAAACATTACAGCAACAAACAATACAACAGTCAAACATTACAGCAGTCAAACATTACAACAACAAACATTACAACAGTCAAATATTACAACAACAAACAATACAACAGTCAAACATTACAACAACAAACATTACAACAGTCAAACATTACAACAACAAACATTACAACAGTCAAACATTACAACAGTCAAACATTACAACAACAAACATTACAACAGTCAAACATTACAACAGTCAAACAATACAACAGTCAAACATTACAACAAACATTACAACAGTCAAACATTACAACAACAAACAATACAACAGTCAAACATTACAATAACACACATTACAACAACAAACATTACAACAGTCAAACATTACAACAGTCAAACATTACAACAGTCAAACAATACAACAGTCAAACATTACAACAGTCAAACATTACAACAACAAACATTACAACAGTCAAACATTACAACAGTCAAACATTACAACAACAAACAACAGTCAAACATTACAACAACAAACAATACAACAGTCAAACATTACAACAGTCAAACATTACAACAGTCAAACATTACAACAACAAACAATACAACAGTCAAACATTACAACAACAAACATTACAACAACAAACATTACAACAGTCAAACAATACAACAGTCAAACATTACAACAACAAACATTACAACAGTCAAACATTACAACAACAAACATTACAACAGTCAAACAATACAACAGTCAAACATTACAACAGTCAAACATTACAGCAGTCAAACATTACAACAACAAACATTACAACAGTCAAATATTACAACAACAAACAATACAACAGTCAAACATTACAACAACAAACATTACAACAACAAACATTACAACAACAAACATTACAACAACAAACACTACAACAACAAACATTACAACAGTCAAACATTACAACAGTCAAACATTACAACAGTCAAACATTACAACAGTCAAACATTACAACAGTCAAACAATACAACAGTCAAACATTACAACAACAAACATTACAACAGTCAAACATTACAACAGTCAAACATTACAACAACAAACATTACAACAACAAACATTACAACAGTCAAACATTACAACAGTCAAACATTACAACAACAAACATTACAACAGTCAAACAATACAACAGTCAAACATTACAACAGTCAAACATTACAACAACAAACATTTCAACAGTCAAACATTACAACAACAAACATTACAACAGTCAAACATTACAACAACAAACAATACAACAGTCAAACATTACAACAACTAACATTACAACAATCAAACATTACAACAGTCAAACAATACAACAGTCAAACAATACAACAGTCAAACAATACAACAGTCAAACAATACAACAGCAAACATTACAACAACAAACATTACAGCAACAAACAATACAACAGTCAAACATTACAACAGTCAAACATTACAACAACAAACATTACAACAGTCAAATATTACAACAACAAACAATACAACAGTCAAACATTACAACAACAAACATTACAACAGTCAAACATTACAACAACAAACATTACAACAGTCAAACATTACAACAGTCAAACATTACAACAGTCAAACAATACAACAGTCAAACATTACAACAGTCAAACATTACAACAACAAACATTACAACAGTCAAACATTTAAACAACAAATATTACAACAGTCAGACATTACAACAGTCAAACATTACAACAGTCAAACATTACAACAGCCAAACATTACAACAGTCAAACAATACAACACTCAAACAATACAACAGTCAAACATTACAACAGTCAAACATTACAACAGTCAAACATTACAACAACAAACATTACAACAACAAACATTACAACAGTCAAACATTGCAACAACAAACCATACAACAGTCAAACATTACAACAACAAACATTACAACAGTCAAACATTACAACAACAAACATTACAACAACAAACATTACAACAGTCAAACATTACAACAGTCAAACATTACAACAGTCAAACATTACAACAACAAACCATACAACAGTCAAACATTACAACAATCAAACATTACAACAGTCAAACATTACAACAACAAACATTACAACAGTCAAACAATACAACAACAAACAATACAACAGTCAAACATTACAACAACAAACATTACAACAACAAACATTACAACAGTCAAACATTACAACAACAAACAATACAACAGTCAAACATTACAACAACAAACATTACAACAGTCAAACATTACAACAGTCAAACATTACAACAGTCAAACATTACAACAGTCAAACATTACAACAACAAACATTACAACAGTCAAACATTACAACAACAAACAATACAACAGTCAAACATTACAACAACAAACATTACAACAGTCAAACATTACAACAACAAACATTACAACAACAAACATTACAACAACAAACATTACAACAGTCAAACATTACAACAGTCAAACATTACAACAACAAACATTACAACAACAAACATTACAACAGTCAAACATTACAACAGTCAAACATTACAACAACAAACATTACAACAACAAACATTACAACAGTCAAACAATACAACAGTCAAACATTACAACAACAAACATTACAACAGTCAAACATTACAACAACAAACATTACAACAGTCAAACATTACAACAACAAACAATACAACAGTCAAACATTACAACAACAAACAATACAACAGTCAAACATTACAACAGCAAACATTACAACAGTCAAACATTACAACAACAAACATTACAACAGTCAAACAATACAACAACAAACAATACAACAGTCAAACATTACAACAACAAACATTACAACAACAAACATTACAACAGTCAAACATTACAACAACAAACAATACAACAGTCAAACATTACAACAACAAACATTACAACAGTCAAACATTACAACAGTCAAACATTACAACAGCAAACATTACAACAGTCAAACATGACAACAGTCAGACACTACAACAGTCAAACATTACAACAGTCAAACATTACAACAGTCAAACATTACAACAGTCAAACAATACAACACTCAAACAATACAACAGTCAAACATTACAACAGTCAAACAATACAACAGTCAAACATTACAACAACAAACATTACAACAACAAACATTACAACAATCAAACAATACAACAGTCAAACATTACAACAACAAACATTACAACAGTCAAACATTACAACAGTCAAACATTACAACAACAAACATTACAACAGTCAAACAATACAACAGTCAAACATTACAACAGTCAAACATTACAACAACAAACATTTCAACAGTCAAACATTACAACAACAAACATTACAACAGTCAAACATTACAACAACAAACAATACAACAGTCAAACATTACAACAACAAACATTACAACAATCAAACATTACAACAGTCAAACAATACAACAGTCAAACAATACAACAGTCAAACAATACAACAGTCAAACAATACAACAACAAACATTACAACAACAAACATTACAGCAACAAACAATACAACAGTCAAACATTACAGCAGTCAAACATTACAACAACAAACATTACAACAGTCAAATATTACAACAACAAACAATACAACAGTCAAACATTACAACAACAAACATTACAACAGTCAAACATTACAACAACAAACATTACAACAGTCAAAACATTACAACAGTCAAACATTACAACAACAAACATTACAACAGTCAAACATTACAACAGTCAAACATTACAACAGTCAAACATTACAACAGAACATTACAACAGTCAAACATTACAACAACAAACAATACAACAGTCAAACATTACAATAACACACATTACAACAGTCAAACATTACAACAGTCAAACATTACAACAGTCAAACATTACAACAGTCAAACAATACAACAGTCAAACATTACAACAGTCAAACATTACAACAACAAACATTACAAGAGTCAAACATTACAACAGTCAAACATTACAACAACAAACAACAGTCAAACATTACAACAACAAACAATACAACAGCCAAACATTACAACAGTCAAACATTACAACAGTCAAACATTACAACAACAAACAATACAACAGTCAAACATTACAACAACAAACATTACAACAACAAACATTACAACAGTCAAACAATACAACAGTCAAACATTACAACAACAAACATTACAACAGTCAAACATTACAACAACAAACATTACAACAGTCAAACAATACAACAGTCAAACATTACAACAGTCAAACATTACAGCAGTCAAACATTACAACAACAAACATTACAACAGTCAAATATTACAACAACAAACAATACAACAGTCAAACATTACAACAACAAACATTACAACAACAAACATTACAACAACAAACATTACAACAGCAAACATTACAACAGTCAAACATTACAACAGTCAAACATTACAACAGTCAAACATTACAACAGTCAAACATTACAACAGTCAAACAATACAACAGTCAAACATTACAACAACAAACATTACAACAGTCAAACATTACAACAGTCAAACATTACAACAACAAACATTACAACAACAAACATTACAACAGTCAAACATTACAACAGTCAAACATTACAACAACAAACATTACAACAGTCAAACAATACAACAGTCAAACATTACAACAGTCAAACATTACAACAACAAACATTTCAACAGTCAAACATTACAACAACAAACATTACAACAGTCAAACATTACAACAACAAACAATACAACAGTCAAACATTACAACAACTAACATTACAACAGTCAAACATTACAACAGTCAAACAATACAACAGTCAAACAATACAACAGTCAAACAATACAACAGTCAAACAATACAACAACAAACATTACAACAACAAACATTACAGCAACAAACAATACAACAGTCAAACATTACAACAGTCAAACATTACAACAGTCAAACATTACAACAACAAACAATACAACAGTCAAACATTACAACAACAAACATTACAACAGTCAAACATTACAACAACAAACATTACAACAGTCAAACATTACAACAGTCAAACATTACAACAGTCAAACAATACAACAGTCAAACATTACAACAGTCAAACATTACAACAACAAACATTACAACAGTCAAACATTACAACAACAAATATTACAACAGTCAGACATTACAACAGTCAAACATTACAACAGTCAAACATTACAACAGTCAAACATTACAACAACAAACAATACAACAGTCAAACATTACAACAGCAAACATTACAACAACAAACATTACAACAGCAAACACTACAACAACAAACATTACAACAGTCAAACATTACAACAGTCAAACATTACAACAGTCAAACATTACAACAGTCAAACATTACAACAGTCAAACAATACAACAGTCAAACATTACAACAACAAACATTACAACAGTCAAACATTACAACAGTCAAACATTACAACAGCAAACATTACAACAACAAACATTACAACAGTCAAACATTACAACAGTCAAACATTACAACAACAAACATTACAACAGTCAAACAATACAACAGTCAAAACATTACAACAGTCAAACATTACAACAACAAACATTTCAACAGTCAAACATTACAACAACAAACATTACAACAGTCGAAGATTACAACAACAAACAATACAACAGTCAAACATTACAACAACTAACATTACAACAATCAAACATTACAACAGTCAAACAATACAACAGTCAAACAATACAACAGTCAAACAATACAACAGTCAAACAATACAACAACAAACATTACAACAGCAAACATTACAGCAACAAACAATACAACAGTCAAACATTACAGCAGTCAAACATTACAACAACAAACATTACAACAGTCAAATATTACAACAACAACAATACAACAGTCAAACATTACAACAACAAACATTACAACAGTCAAACATTACAACAACAAACATTACAACAGTCAAACATTACAACAGTCAAACATTACAACAACAAACATTACAACAGTCAAACATTACAACAGTCAAACAATACAACAGTCAAACATTACAACAAACATTACAACAGTCAAACATTACAACAACAAACAATACAACAGTCAAACATTACAATAACACACATTACAACAACAAACATTACAACAGTCAAACATTACAACAGTCAAACATTACAACAGTCAAACAATACAACAGTCAAACAATACAACAGTCAAACATTACAACAACAAACATTACAACAGTCAAACATTACAACAGTCAAACATTACAACAACAAACAACAGTCAAACATTACAACAACAAACAATACAACAGTGAAACATTACAACAGTCAAACATTACAACAGTCAAACATTACAACAACAAACAATACAACAGTCAAACATTACAACAACAAACATTACAACAACAAACATTACAACAGTCAAACAATACAACAGTCAAACATTACAACAACAAACATTACAACAGTCAAACATTACAACAACAAACATTACAACAGTCAAACAATACAACAGTCAAACATTACAACAGTCAAACATTACAGCAGTCAAACATTACAACAACAAACATTACAACAGTCAAATATTACAACAACAAACAATACAACAGTCAAACATTACAACAACAAACATTACAACAACAAACATTACAACAACAAACATTACAACAACAAACACTACAACAACAAACATTACAACAGTCAAACATTACAACAGTCAAACATTACAACAGTCAAACATTACAACAGTCAAACATTACAACAGTCAAACAATACAACAGTCAAACATTACAACAACAAACATTACAACAGTCAAACATTACAACAGTCAAACATTACAACAACAAACATTACAACAACAAACATTACAACAGTCAAACATTACAACAGTCAAACATTACAACAACAAACATTACAACAGTCAAACAATACAACAGTCAAACATTACAACAGTCAAACATTACAACAACAAACATTTCAACAGTCAAACATTACAACAACAAACATTACAACAGTCAAACATTACAACAACAAACAATACAACAGTCAAACATTACAACAACTAACATTACAACAATCAAACATTACAACAGTCAAACAATACAACAGTCAAACAATACAACAGTCAAACAATACAACAGTCAAACAATACAACAACAAACATTACAACAACAAACATTACAGCAACAAACAATACAACAGTCAAACATTACAGCAGTCAAACATTACAACAGTCAAATATTACAACAACAAACAATACAACAGTCAAACATTACAACAACAAACATTACAACAGTCAAACATTACAACAACAAACATTACAACAGTCAAACATTACAACAGTCAAACATTACAACAGTCAAACAATACAACAGTCAAACATTACAACAGTCAAACATTACAACAACAAACATTACAACAGTCAAACATTTAAACAACAAATATTACAACAGTCAGACATTACAACAGTCAAACATTACAACAGTCAAACATTACAACAGTCAAAACATTACAACAGTCAAACAATACAACACTCCAAACAATACAAAACAGTCAAACATTACAACAGTCAAACATTACAACAGTCAAACATTACAACAACAAACATTACAACAACAAACATTACAACAGTCAAACATTACAACAACAAACCATACAACAGTCAAACATTACAACAACAAACATTACAACAGTCAAACATTACAACAACAAACATTACAACAACAAACATTACAACAGTCAAACATTACAACAGTCAAACATTACAACAGTCAAACATTACAACAACAAACCATACAACAGTCAAACATTACAACAACAAACATTACAACAGTCAAACATTACAACAACAAACATTACAACAGTCAAACAATACAACAACAAACAATACAACAGTCAAACATTACAACAACAAACATTACAACAACAAACATTACAACAGTCAAACATTACAACAACAAACAATACAACAGTCAAACATTACAACAACAAACATTACAACAGTCAAACATTACAACAGTCAAACAATACAACAGTCAAACATTACAACAGTCAAACATTACAACAACAAACATTACAACAGTCAAACATTACAACAACAAACAATACAACAGTCAAACATTACAACAAACAAACATTACAACAGTCAAACATTACAACAACAAACATTACAACAGCAAACATTACAACAACAAACATTACAACAGTCAAACATTACAACAGTCAAACATTACAACAACAAACATTACAACAACAAACATTACAACAGTCAAACATTACAACAGTCAAACATTACAACAACAAACATTACAACAACAAACATTACAACAGTCAAACAATACAACAGTCAAACATTACAACAACAAACATTACAAAAGTCAAACATTACAACAACAAACATTACAACAGTCAAACATTACAACAACAAACAATACAACAGTCAAACATTACAACAACAAACAATACAACAGTCAAACATTACAACAACAAACATTACAACAACAAACATTACAACAGTCAAACATTACAACAACAAACATTACAACAGTCAAACATTACAACAGTCAAACAATACAACAGTCAAACATTACAACAGTCAAACATTACAACAACAAACATTACAACAGTCAAACATTACAACAGTCAAACATTACAACAACAAACAACAGTCAAACATTACAACAACAAACAATACAACAGTCAAACATTACAACAGTCAAACATTACAACAGTCAAACATTACAACAACAAACAACAGTCAAACATTACAACAACAAACAATACAACAGTCAAACATTACAACAGTCAAACATTACAACAGTCAAACATTACAACAACAAACAATACAACAGTCAAACATTACAACAACAAACATTACAACAACAAACATTACAACAACAAACACTACAACAACAAACATTTAAACAGTCAAACATTACAACAGTCAAACATTACAACAGTCAAACATTACAACAGTCAAACATTACAACAGTCAAACAATACAACAGTCAAACATTACAACAACAAACATTACAACAGTCAAACATTACAACAGTCAAACATTACAACAACAAACATTACAACAACAAACATTACAACAGTCAAACATTACAACAGTCAAACATTACAACAACAAACATTACAACAGTCAAACAATACAACAGTCAAAAATTACAACAGTCAAACATTACAACAACAAACATTTCAACAGTCAAACATTACAACAACAAACATTACAACAGTCAAACATTACAACAACAAACAATACAACAGTCAAACATTACAACAACTAAACATTACAACAATCAAACATTACAACAGTCAAACAATACAACAGTCAAACAATACAACAGTCAAACAATACAACAGTCAAACAATACAACAACAAACATTACAACAACAAACATTACAGCAACAAACAATACAACAGTCAAACATTACAGCAGTCAAACATTACAACAACAAACATTACAACAGTCAAATATTACAACAACAAACAATACAACAGTCAAACATTACAACAACAAACATTACAACAGTCAAACATTACAACAACAAACATTACAACAGTCAAACATTACAACAGTCAAACATTACAACAACAAACAATACAACAGTCAAACATTACAACAGTCAAACAATACAAAAGTCAAACATTACAACAACAAATATTACAACAACAAACATTACAACAACAAACAATACAACAGTCAAACATTACAACAACAAACATTACAACAGTCAAACATTACAACAGTCAAACATTACAACAGTCAAACATTACAACAGTAAACATTACAACAACAAACATTACAACAGTCAAACATTACAACAACAAACATTACAACAGTCAAACATTTAAACAACAAATATTACAACAGTCAAACATTACAACAGTCAAACATTACAACAGTCAAACATTACAACAGTCAAACATTACAACAGTCAAACAATACAACACTCAAACAATACAACAGTCAAACATTACAACAGTCAAACATTACAACAGTCAAACATTACAACAACAAACATTACAACAACAAACATTACAACAGTCAAACATTACAACAACAAACCATACAACAGTCAAACATTACAACAACAAACATTACAACAGTCAAACAATACAACAACAAACATTACAACAACAAACAATACAACAGTCAAACATTACAACAGTCAAACATTACAACAGTCAAACATTACAACAACAAACCATACAACAGTCAAACATTACAACAACAAACATTACAACAGTCAAACATTACAACAACAAACATTACAACAGTCAAACAATACAACAACAAACATTACAACAACAAACATTACAACAGTCAAACATTACAACAGTCAAACATTACAACAGTCAAACATTACAACAACAAACATTACAACAGTCAAACATTACAACAGTCAAACATTACAACAACAAACAACAGTCAAACATTACAACAACAAACAATACAACAGTCAAACATTACAACAGTCAAACATTACAACAGTCAAACATTACAACAACAAACAACAGTCAAACATTACAACAACAAACAATACAACAGTCCAAACATTACAACAGTCAAACATTACAACAGTCAAACATTACAACAACAAACAATACAACAGTCAAACATTACAACAACAAACATTACAACAACAAACATTACAACAACAAACACTACAACAACAAACATTTAAACAGTCAAACATTACAACAGTCAAACATTACAACAGTCAAACATTTACAACAGTCAAACATTACAACAGTCAAACAATACAACAGTCAAACATTACAACAACAAACATTACAACAGTCAAACATTACAACAGTCAAACATTACAGCAACAAACATTACAACAACAAACATTACAACAGTCAAACATTACAACAGTCAAACATTACAACAACAAACATTACAACAGTCAAACAATACAACAGTCAAAAATTACAACAGTCCAAACATTACAACAACAAACATTTCAACAGTCAAACATTACAACAACAAACATTACAACAGTCAAACATTACAACAACAAACAATACAACAGTCAAACATTACAACAACTAACATTACAACAATCAAACATTACAACAGTCAAACAATACAACAGTCAAACAATACAACAGTCAAACAATACAACAGTCAAACAATACAACAGTCAAACAATACAACAACAAACATTACAACAACAAACATTACAGCAACAAACAATACAACAGTCAAACATTACAGCAGTCAAACATTACAACAACAAACATTACAACAGTCAAATATTACAACAACAAACAATACAACAGTCAAACATTACAACAACAAACATTACAACAGTCAAACATTACAACAACAAACATTACAACAGTCAAACATTACAACAGTCAAACATTACAACAACAAACAATACAACAGTCAAACATTACAACAGTCAAACAATACAAAAGTCAAACATTACAACAACAAATATTACAACAACAAACATTACAACAACAAACAATACAACAGTCAAACATTACAACAACAAACATTACAACAGTCAAACATTACAACAGTCAAACATTACAACAGTCAAACATTACAACAGTAGAACATTACAACAACAAACATTACAACAGTCAAACATTACAACAACAAACATTACAACAGTCAAACATTTAAACAACAAATATTACAACAGTCAAACATTACAACAGTCAAACATTACAACAGTCAAACATTACAACAGTCAAACATTACAACAGTCAAACAATACAACACTCAAACAATACAACAGTCAAACATTACAACAGTCAAACATTACAACAGTCAAACATTACAACAACAAACATTACAACAACAAACATTACAACAGTCAAACATTACAACAACAAACCATACAACAGTCAAACATTACAACAACAAACATTACAACAGTCAAACAATACAACAACAAACATTACAACAACAAACATTACAACAGTCAAACATTACAACAGTCAAACATTACAACAGTCAAACATTACAACAACAAACCATACAACAGTCAAACATTACAACAACAAACATTACAACAGTCAAACATTACAACAACAAACATTACAACAGTCAAACAATACAACAACAAACAATACAACAGTCAAACATTACAACAACAAACATTACAACAACAAACATTACAACAGTCAAACATTACAACAACAAACAATACAACAGTCAAACATTACAACAACAAACATTACAACAGTCAAACATTACAACAGTCAAACAATACAACAGTCAAACATTACAACAGTCAAACATTACAACAACAAACATTACAACAGTCAAACATTACAACAACAAACAATACAACAGTCAAACATTACAACAACAAACATTACAACAGTCAAACATTACAACAACAAACATTACAACAACAAACATTACAACAACAAACATTACAACAGTCAAACATTACAACAGTCAAACATTACAACAACAAACATTACAACAACAAACATTACAACAGTCAAACATTACAACAGTCAAACATTACAACAACAAACATTACAACAACAAACATTACAACAGTCAAACAATACAACAGTCAAACATTACAACAACAAACATTACAAAAGTCAAACATTACAACAACAAACATTACAACAGTCAAACATTACAACAACAAACAATACAACAGTCAAACATTACAACAACAAACAATACAACAGTCAAACATTACAACAACAAACATTACAACAACAAACATTACAACAGTCAAACATTACAACAACAAACATTACAACAGTCAAACATTACAACAGCCAAACAATACAACAGTCAAACATTACAACAGTCAAACATTACAACAACAAACATTACAACAGTCAAACATTACAACAGTCAAACATTACAACAACAAACAACAGTCAAACATTACAACAACAAACAATACAACAGTCAAACATTACAACAGTCAAACATTACAACAGTCAAACATTACAACAACAAACAACAGTCAAACATTACAACAACAAACAATACAACAGTCAAACATTACAACAGTCAAACATTACAACAGTCAAACATTACAACAACAAACAATACAACAGTCAAACATTACAACAACAAACATTACAACAGTCAAACAATACAACAGTCAAACATTACAACAACAAACATTACAACAGTCAAACATTACAACAACAAACATTACAACAGTCAAACAATACAACAGTCAAACATTACAACAGTCAAACATTACAGCAGTCAAACATTACAACAACAAACATTACAACAGTCAAATATTACAACAACAAACAATACAACAGTCAAACATTACAACAACAAACATTACAACAACAAACATTACAACAACAAACATTACAACAACAAACATTACACAACAAACATTACAACAACAAACATTACAACAGTCAAACATTACAACAGTCAAAAATTAAAACAGTCAAACATTACAACAGTCAAACATTACAACAGTCAAACAATACAACAGTCAAACATTACAACAACAAACATTACAACAGTCAAACATTACAACAGTCAAACATTACAACAGTCAAACATTACAACAACAAACATTACAACAACAAACATTACAACAGTCAAACATTACAACAACAAACATTACAACAACAAACATTACAACAACAAACACTACAACAACAAACATTACAACAGTCAAACATTACAACAGCCAAACATTACAACAGTCAAACATTACAACAGTCAAACAATACAACAGTCAAACATTACAACAACAAACATTACAACAGTCAAACATTACAACAGCCAAACATTACAACAACAAACATTACAACAACAAACATTACAACAGTCAAACATTACAACAGTCAAACATTACAACAACAAACATTACAACAGTCAAACAATACAACAGTCAAACATTACAACAGTCAAACATTACAACAACAAACATTTCAACAGTCAAACATTACAACAACAAACATTACAACAGTCAAACATTACAACAACAAACAATACAACAGTCAAACATTACAACAACAAACATTACAACAGTCAAACATTACAACAGTCAAACAATACAACAGTCAAACAATACAACAGTCAAACAATACAACAACAAACATTACAACAACAAACATTAGAGCAACAAACAATACAACAGTCAAACATTACAGCAGTCAAACATTACAACAACAAACATTACAACAGTCAAACATTACAACAACAAACAATACAACAGTCAAACATTACAACAACATACATTACAACAGTCAAACATTACAACAACAAACATTACAACAGTCAAACATTACAACAGTCAAACATTACAACAACAAACATTACAACAGTCAAACATTACAACAGTCAAACAATACAACAGTCAAACATTACAACAAACATTACAACAGTCAAACATTACAACAACAAACAATACAACAGTCAAACATTACAATAACACACATTACAACAACAAACATTACAACAGTCAAACATTACAACAGTCAAACATTACAACAGTCAAACAATACAACAGTCAAACATTACAACAGTCAAACATTACAACAACAAACATTACAACAGTCAAACATTACAACAGTCAAACATTACAACAACAAACAACAGTCAAACATTACAACAACAAACAATACAACAGTCAAACATTACAACAGTCAAACATTACAACAGTCAAAAATTACAACAACAAACAATACAACAGTCAAACATTACAACAACAAACATTACAACAACAAACATTACAACAGTCAAACAATACAACAGTCAAACATTACAACAACAAACATTACAACAGTCAAACATTACAACAACAAACATTACAACAGTCAAACATTACAACAGTCAAACATTACAACAGTCAAACATTACTGCAGTCAAACATTACAACAACAAACATTACAACAGTCAAATATTACAACAACAAACAATACAACAGTCAAACATTACAACAACAAACATTACAACAACAAACATTACAACAACAAACATTACAACAACAAACACTACAACAACAAACATTACAACAGTCAAACATTACAACAGTCAAACATTACAACAGTCAAACATTACAACAGTCAAACATTACAAAAGTCAAACAATACAACAGTCAAACATTACAACAACAAACATTACAACAGTCAAACATTACAACAGTCAAACATTACAACAACAAACATTACAACAACAAACATTACAACAGTCAAACATTACAACAGTCAAACATTACAACAACAAACATTACAACAGTCAAACAATACAACAGTCAAACATTACAACAGTCAAACATTACAACAACAAACATTTCAACAGTCAAACATTACAACAACAAACATTACAACAGTCAAACATTACAACAACAAACATTACAACAACAAACATTACAACAGTCAAACATTACAACAACAAACATTACAACAGTCAAACATTACAACAACAAACATTACAACAACAAACATTACAACAGTCAAACATTACAACAACAAACATTACAACAGTCAAACATTACAACAGTCAAACAATACAACAGTCAAACAATACAACAGTCAAACAATACAACAGTCAAACAATACAACAACAAACATTACAACAACAAACATTACAGCAACAAACAATACAACAGTCAAACATTACAGCAGTCAAACATTACAACAACAAACATTACAAAAGTCAAATATTACAACAACAAACATTACAACAGTCAAACATTACAACAACAAACATTACAACAGTCAAACATTACAACAACAAACATTACAACAGTCAAACATTACAACAGTCAAAACATTACAACAACAAACAATACAACAGTCAAACATTACAACAGTCAAACAATACAAAAGTCAAACATTACAACAACAAATATTACAACAACAAACATTACAACAACAAACAATACAACAGTCAATCATTACAACAACAAACATTACAACAGTCAAACATTACAACAGTCAAACATTACAACAGTCAAACATTACAACAGTAAACATTACAACAACAAACATTACAACAGTCAAACATTACAACAACAAACATTACAACAGTCAAACATTTAAACAACAAATATTACAACAGTCAAACATTACAACAGTCAAACATTACAACAGTCAAACATTACAACAGTCAAACATTACAACAGTCAAACAATACAACACTCAAACAATACAACAGTCAAACATTACAACAGTCAAACATTACAACAGCCAAACATTACAACAACAAACATTACAACAGTCAAACATTACAACAGTCAAACATTACAACAACAGACCATACAACAGACAAACATTACAACAACAAACATTACAACAGTCAAACATTACAACAACAAACATTACAACAACAAACATTACAACAGTCAAACATTACAACAGTCAAACATTACAACAGTCAAACATTACAACAACAAACCATACAACAGTCAAACATTACAACAACAAACATTACAACAGTCAAACATTACAACAACAAACATTACAACAGTCAAACAATACAACAACAAACAATACAACAGTCAAACATTACAACAACAAACATTACAAAAACAAACATTACAACAGTCAAACATTACAACAACAAACAATACAACAGTCAAACATTACAACAACAAACATTACAACAGTCAAACATTACAACAACAAACATTACAACAACAAACATTACAACAGTCAAACATTACAACAACAAACATTACAACAGTCAAACATTACAACAACAAACATTACAACAACAAACATTACAACAGTCAAACATTACAACAACAAACATTACAACAGTCAAACATTACAACAGCCAATAATACAACAGTCAAACAATACAACAGTCAAACAATACAACAGTCAAACAATACAACAACAAACATTACAACAACAAACATTACAGCAACAAACAATACAACAGTCAAACATTACAACAGTCAAACATTACAACAACAAACATTACAACAGTCAAACATTACAACAACAAACAATACAACAGTCAAACATTACAACAACAAACATTACAACAGTCAAACATTACAACAACAAACATTACAACAGTCAAACATTACAACAGTCAAAACATTACAACAACAAACATTACAACAGTCAAACATTACAACAGTCAAACAATACAAAAGTCAAACATTACAACAACAAATATTACAACAACAAACATTACAACAACAAACAATACAACAGTCCAACATTACAACAACAAACATTACAACAGTCAAACATTACAACAGTCAAACATTACAACAGTCAAACATTACAACAGTAAAACATTACAACAACAAACATTACAACAGTCAAACATTACAACAACAAACATTACAACAGTCAAACATTTAAACAACAAATATTACAACAGTTCCAGACATTACAACAGTCAAACATTACAACAGTCAAACATTACAACAGTCAAACATTACAACAGTCCAAACAATACAACAGTCAAACAATACAACAGTCAAACATTACAACAGTCAAAACATTACAGCAGCCAAACATTACAACAACAAACATTACAACAGTCAAACATTACAACAGTCAAACATTACAACAACCAACCTACACGTCAAACATTACAACAACAAACATTACAACAGTCAAACATTACAACAACCAACATTACAACAACAAACATTACAACAGTCAAACATTACAAATCAAACATTACAACAGTCAAACATTACAACAATAAACCAACAGTCAAACATTACAACAACAAACATTACAACAGTCAAACATTACAACAACAAACATTACAACAGTCAAACAATACAACCAAACCAACTTACAACACACATTACAAAAACCAAACATTACAACAGTCAAACATTACAACAGCAAACAATACACAGTCAAACATTACAACTGTCAAACATTACAACAGTCCAAACATTACAACAGTCAAACAATACAACAGTCAAACATTACAACAGTCAAACATTACAACAACAAACATTACAACAGTCAAACATTACAACAACAAACATTACAACAGTCAAATACACACCAAACACACAACGTCAAACATTACAACAACAAACGCCACACAACAACATTACACCCGTGCAACAGTCAAACATTACAACCCATGAACAAACATTACAACGCAAACAATACAACAGCCAAACATTACAACAGTCAAACATTACAACAGTCAAACATTACAACAAGTCAAACATTACAATAAATAAACATTACAACAGTCAAACATTTACAACAACAAACATTACAAATAGTCAAACATTATAAATAGCTCAAACATTACAACAACAAACATTACAATAGCCAAACATTATAACAACAAACAATACAACAGTCAAACATTACAACAAACATTATAACAACAAACAATAAACAACAATAATAATAAATAAAATACAATAGCCAAACACATAAATAACAAACATTACAACAGTCAAACATTACAATAAAATAAACATTATAAAATAGCCAAACATTACAACAAACAAACATTATAACAAATAAACATTACAAATAAATAAACATTACAACAACAAACATTACAAATAACAAACAACAAAATTAAAAATAGCCAAACATTATAACAGTCAAACATTATAAATAGCCAAACATTACAACAGTCAAACATTACAAACAACAAACATTACAACAGCCAAAATACATAATAACAAAAAAACATTACAACAGTACACATAAAACAACAAACATTACAACAAAACACATTATAACAACAAACATTATAAATAGTCAAACATTATAACAGCCAAACATTACAACAACCAAACATTACAACAGCAAACATTCATAAACAGTCAAACATTAAACAACAAACATTATAAATAGCCAAACATTATAACAGCCAAACATTATACAACAGTCAAACATTTAAAACAACAAACAACATAACAGTCAAACATTACAACAGTCAAACATAATAAACAAACATTACAACAGTCAAACATTACAAACAGATTAAACATTACAAACAACAACATTACATAAATAAAATAAACATTACAAATAGCAAACATTATAAACAACAAACATTATAAATAGTCAAACATTACAACAACAAACATTACAACAAATAAAACATTACAAATAACAAACAATATAACAGAACAACAATACAACAGTCAAACATTACAACAGTCAAACATTACAACAAACAAACATTACAACAATAAACATTACAACATCAAACATTACAACAACAAACTTACAACAGCCAAACATTACAACAACAAACATTACAACAGTCAAACATTACAACAAATAAACATTATAACAGTCAAACATTACAACAACAAACATTTATAAATAAATAAAATTACTATAAATAGCCAAACATTAATAACAATAAACAGTTATAAAATAAACAAATATAAATAAACAAACATTACAACAGTCAAACATTACAACAGCCAAACAACATAAAACAAAAACATTACAAATAAATAAATACATTATAACAACAAACATTACAACAGCCAAAAATACAACAGCCAACATAATAACAATAACATTATAATAAATAAACATTACAACAGTCCAAACATTACAACAAATAAACATTACAACAGTCAAACATTACAACCAACAAATATTATAACCAAACAAACATTATAACAACAAACAATACAATAGTCAAACATAATACAACAGTCAAACATTACAAACAAATAACAAACATTATAACAGCTCAAAACATTACAACAAACATTATAACAGTCAAACATTACAACAAACAAACATTATAACAATAAAACATTACAACAGTCAAACCATTACAAATAAATAAACATTATAACCAAACATTATAACAACAAACATTACAACAACCAAACATTATAAATAAACAAACATTACAAATAAAAATTAAACATTATAACAACAAACAATACAATAAAATAAACATTACAACAACAAACATTACAACAACAAACATTACAATAGCCAAACATTACAACAACAAACATTACTAACAGTCACAACATTACAACAACAAACATTACAACAAACAAACAATAATAAATACCAATAAACATTACAACAACAAACATTACAACAACAAACATTACAAAAACAAATAAACATTATAAATAGTCAAACACAACAACAATATAAACAAACATTATAACAACAAACATTACAACAGCCAACATTACAACAAACAAACATTACAATAGTCAAACATTACAACAACAAACATTTACAATAGTCAAACATTACAACAACAAAATAAACAGTCAAAATAATCAACAACAAAACATTACAACAGCCAAACATTACAACAGTCAAACATTCACAATAAAATAAACACTACAACAGTCAAACATTACAACAAATAAACATTACAATAAAAAAACAACATTATAAATAAACAAACAATACAATAGCCAAACATTACAACAAACAAACATTACAACAACAAACATTATAAACAGTCAAAACATTACAGCAACAACAAACATTACAAATAGCCAACCATTATAAACAACAAACATTATAAATAAGCCAAACAATACAACAGCCAAACATTACAACAACAAACATTATAAATAGCAAACATTACACAAACAACATATAATAGTCAAAACATTACAACAAAACATTATAAATAAATAAACATTACAACAACAAACATTACAACAGCAAACATTACAAAATAAAACAAACATTATAACCAGAATAAACATTACAACAACAAACATTACAAATAGTCAAACATACAACAACAAACGAATAAATAGCCAAACATTACAAACAGTCAAACATTAAAATAGCCAAACATTACAACAGTCAAACATTATAATAAATAAACATTCATTAGCCAAACATTACAACAAATAAACATTACAACAGTCAAACATTACAAATAAATAAACAACAATAAATCAAACATTATAAACAACAAACATTACAAACAACAAACATTACAACAGTCAAACATTACAACAGTCAAACATTACAACAGTCAAACAATACAACAACAAAACATTACAGCAAATAAACAATACACAACAAACATTACAACTAGTCAAACATTATAACAAACAAACATTAAATAGTCAAAACATTACTACAAATAGTCAAACATTACAACAGTCAAACATAAACAACAAACATTACAAATAGCCAAACAATATAAATAGCCAAACATTACAACAGTCAAACATTCATAACAACAAACAATACAACAGTCAAACACAACAAACATTACAAAAACAACAAACATTACAACAGTCAAACATTACAATAAACAAACATTATAACAGTCAAACATTACAATAAACAAACATTACAATAACAAACATTATAAACAATAAACATTACAATAAACAAACATTACAACAGTCAAACATTACAAACAACAAACAATACAACAGCCTAAACATTACAATAGCCAAAACATTATAACAACAAACATTACAACAGCCAAATAACAAAACAGCAGATTACAATAAATAAACATTACAACAACAAACATTAAATAACAAATATTAATACAACAGTCAAACATTACAATAGCCAACCATTACAACAAATAAAACATTACAACAAACAAACTTATAACAGTCAAACATTATAACAGTCAAACATTACAACAGTCAAACATATAAACAACAAACATTAAACATTACAACAGTCAAACAATACAATAGCCAAACATTACAACAAAGCCAAACATTACAACAGCCAAACATTACAACAGTCAAACATTACAACAGTCAAATAATACAACAGCCAAACATTACAACAACAAACATTATAACAACAAACATTATAACAGTCAAACATTACAACAACAAACATTATTAAATAGCCAAAACATTACAACAACAAACATTACAACAGTCAAACATATACAACAGTCAAAACATTACAACAACAAACATTACTATAAACAACAAAACATTATAACAACAAACATTACAACAGTCAAACATTACAACATCAAAACATTACAACAACAACAAATATAAATAACAAACATTACAACAGCCAAACATTACTCAAATAAACAAACATTACAACAGCCAAACATTTATAACAACAAACATTACAACAGTCAAACATTTACAATAAATAAACAATATAACAGTCAAACAATACAAACAGTCAAACATTACAACAGCCAAACATTACAACAGTCAAAACATTACAACAACAAACATTACAAACACTCAAACATTATACACAAACAAAACATTACAAAACAACAAACATTACAATAGTCAAACATTATAACAACCAAACATTACAAATAGCCAAACATTACAATAAACAACAAACATTACAACAATCAACAATACATAAAGCAAACATTACAACAGCAAACATTACAACAGTCAAACAATACAACAGTCAAACATTACAATAGCCAAACATTATAACAGTCAAACATTACAACAGTCAAACATTACAATAATCAAACAATACATAACAGTCAAACAATACAACAAACAAACATTATAATAGCCAAACATATTATAACAGTCAAAAACATTACAACAGTCAAACATTACAACAGCCAAACAATACAACAAATCCAAACATTATAAATAGCCAAACATTACAACAGTCAAACATTATAACAGTCAAACAATATAACAGCAAACATTACAACAAATAAACATTATAACAAACAAACATTACAAATAAATCAAACATTACAACAGCAAACATTACAACAACAAACATTATAAATAAACAAAACATTATAAACAGTCAAACATTACAATAGCAAACATTACAACAGTCAAACATTACAACAGTCAAACATTACAGTTTACTTCAAATCACAATTGTAGGTATGTTTTTTTTTCCAACAGTAACTTTTTTTTGTTCTTACAAGAAAACAGTACAGAAATATGAATTCAAACCTCTGTTGCCACAATGTTTTAGCTAATGCACCACCCCAATGGACTCAGTGGCTGTCTGGGCACCAGGCTGTGATGTTCCTGTCTCATCCAGCTGCGCTCACCTCTACCTCCAGCTCCAACGCTCCTCCCCTGTCCCTGGGGCACGCAGTTGTCTGGCAGACAGACAATGGTGCATTTATGGGCAAGCATTTCAATCGATCTTTAACAATGACTAACAGAAACCCTCTTTAGCCCACCTGACGACGGTGAGACAATGATTAATAATCTCTCTAGTACCCACCTGGCGACGTAAGAGACAACACGTTTGAAATCTCTCTAGTACCCACCTGGACATGTGTGTGGGTGCGTGAGACAATGATTAACAGAAATCCCCACCCACTCATGACGTAAGTTTTATATCTCCAGTGGGCCTGGGGTGAGCTGGGCCAGCTTGGCATCCCCTCCCCAGGGGTAGCTGGGCCATATATCAAGAAGAAGAAGAAAAGAAGAATATGTTTTTATTGATCACAAGTACAATGAAGAAAATATTTACTTGCTAATAAAATGAATGAAATGTAAGAACATGTGTTCTGTAGATTCTATAGTCCACTACTTTAGACAGTCTGGAGAAGGGTAGTCCACTACTTTAGACAGCCTGGAGAAGGGCTGCACTACTTTAGACAGCCAGGAGTGAAGTTGTATTAAGAAACATGATGGGTACCTAAAACCTGGGACCTCTGTCTCTCTCCATTCAGCAGTATTAAAAACATGATGGGTACCGGCCTGGGACTCTGCCTTCCATTCAGTAAAGTATTAAAACATGATTGGAAAATTAGTTCTGTACCTCTGCCTCTCCAGTCTGCAGTATTAAAACATGATGGGCACCTAGTTCTGGGACCTCTGTCTCCTCTCCATTCAGCAGTATTAAAAACATGAGATGGGTACCTAATTCTGGGACCTCTGTCTCCTCTCTCCATTCAGCAGTATTAAAACACGATGGGTACCTAGTTCTGGGACCTCTGTCTCCTCCATTCAGCAGTATTAAAAACATGATTGTACCTAGTTCTGGACCCCTGCCTCTCCATCTGTGCAGTATTAAAACACGATGGGTACTTAGTTCTGGGACCTCTGCCTCCTTCTCCATTCAGCAGTATTAAAACATGAGCACTTCCATTCAGTGTTATTAAAACATGATGGGCAATTTCAGTTCTGGGACCTTTCTTTGTCTCCTCTCTCATTCAGCAGTAATAAATAAGACAGGCCCAGTTCTGGGGACCTCTGCCTCTCCATTCAGTGCAATAAAAAAACACAGATGGGTACCTAGTTCTGGGACCTCTGCCTCCCTCTCCATTCAGCAGTAGATAAAACATGATGGTACCTAGTTCAAAATCTCTGCCTCCTCCATTCAGCAGTATTAAAAGCATGATGGGTACCAGTTCTGGGGGACCTCTGTCTCCTCTCCATTCAGCAGTATTAAAACATGATGGTACCTAGTCTCTAAATCTTGTTCCTCTCCATTCAGCAGTATTAAAACATGATGGTACCTAGTTCTGTGGGACCCTGCCTCTTCCATTCAACAGTGTACAAAACATGATGGGCACTAGTTCTGGACCTTGCCTCTCCATTCAGCAGTATTAAAACAAGATGTACTAGTTCTGGGACCTCTGCCTCTCTCCATTCAGCAGCAAACATTAAAACATGATGGGTACCTAAAGTTCCTGGGGACCTCTGCCTCCTCTCCATTCCAGCAGTATTAAAACATGATGGGCACCTAGTTCTGACCTCTGCCTCCTCTCCATTCAGCAGTATTAAAAACATGATGTACCTGCCTCGGACCTCTGCCTCCTCTCCATCCAGCAGTATTAAAACATGATGGGCAATTTAGTTCTGGGACTCCCTGCCTCTCTCCATTCAGCAGACAAACATGATGGTACCCAGTTCTGGGACCCCAATTTCTCCCATTCAGCAGTATTAAAACATGATGGTGCGCCTAGTTCTGGGACCTCTGCCTCCTCCGAGTACTAACCAATCATAGTAAAGCTGGTAGGAGGATTGGATTAGTGTACGACCGCACTAACACCTTGTTCACCGCCATGGTCTGGGGCATCCAGGTCCCACATGACGCTCATGGGTGGCACCTGGACACATGAACACGCACAGAGGGACACATAACCAGCTGTTAATGAGGTAAGGGACATACAGCCTCAGTTCACTGGAGGCCTCCAACCAACGTTATGTGAGGAGAGTGACCTAAGACTAAATGAATCATCCTGATAAACTTCACTGAGGCTTACAGAGCAGAGGTCAGAGTGAGTGTTGTTCCTTCACCTGTCCACTCCTCCCAGCAGAGGCAGGAGGCTCGTGCACTGGAGGGACAGCAGGCAGTACAAAACAAACACCTGCGTGTTGGCTGTGTAGTATGTGGTGGCCCTGAGAACATGACAGAGCAGGAGTTACTGGAGCTAACACAGTCACCAGCAGGGGCGACTGTCCCCACAACATCAGACCATACTGACTGTAGGGAGATTAGCATTTTATATCAATACCCCAAGACATGATAACCTCCCCTATTACAATAACAGGAGATTAGCATTTTGAGGGGGAGAAGATATTATAAAGGTCCTGTAATTTACTCACTCATCATTATTCATGATTCATGTAGGATTACCTGTAATCATGGTACCAGTAATAAACTCAACTGGGTCAGAACGCCTGCAGGTACTCCCAAACACAGAAACAGAATTCATTATGCCCTGATTGGCGGAATGGGGCAGGGCCAGTTCTACCACGAAGTTCTGTGCCCTGAAGACCAAGACATGCGTACAAGGTAATGATACACTGGCTGATAATATAGGAGATGAATATCTAAGCCAGGTATGTGTAGGCTATGTGGATCCCCATGGGGGAATTGAACCCACAACCTCACACCGAAGGTCAAACAGAACAGTTTGAGGTCATAGGTCAGTTTTGCTGTGGAACTCACCCGGAGCTTTTGCTAGAGGAGCCTTCAAAGCTGGACGAAGGCTTTATGTTGTCCTTGTGCTTGTTCCACATTCAGAGTGCCCTGAAATGGAAGGACAGAGAGACAGAAGACTTAGTACCCTGAAATGGAAGGGAGGGACAGAAGACTTAGTACCCTGAATGGAAGGTAGTACAGACCTTAGTGGTCGGAAATAGAAGGGAGGGACAGAAGACTTAGTACCCTGAATGGAAGGCAGGACAGAAGACTAGTGTGCTCTGAAATGAAGGAGGGACAGAAGACTTAGTGCTCTGAATGGAAGGGGAGGGACAGAAGACTTACTGCCCTGGAATGGAAGGCAGGGACAGAAGACTTAGTGCCCCGGAACAGAAGACAGAAGACTTAGTGCCCTGGTATGGAAGGACAGACGACTTAGTGCCCTGAAATGGAAGGGAGGGACAGAAGACTTAGTGCCCTGGAATGGAAGGACAGAAGACTTAGTGCCCTGAATAGAAGGCAGGAACAGAAGACTTAGTGCCCTGGAATGGAAGGACAGAATACTTAGTACCTGGAATGGAAGACAGAAGACTTAGTGCTCTGGAATGGAAGGCTAATGGTAATTACCAGTGCCCTGGAATGGAAGAACAGAAGACTTAATGCCCTGGGTATGGAAGTACAGAAGATTCAGTGCCTGAAATGTGGTGAGGTAGGTAGCATTATGAATTGATGAAGACAGAATACTTAGTGCCCCTGGAATGGGAAGGCAGGGATAGAATACTTAGTGCCCTGAACAAAAGAAGAATACTAGTGCCCTGGAATGGGAAACATAGAAAGACTTAGTGCCCTGGAGTTTGAAAAGACAGAAGACTGAGGTGCTCCTGAATGGAAGGACAGAAGACTTAGTGCCCTGGAATGGAAGGACAGAATACTTGAGCCCTGGAATGAAGGACAGAAGACTTAGTGCCCTTTGGAATGGAAGGACAGAAGACTTAGTGCTCTGTAATGGAAGGACAGAAAACGTAGTGCCCTGAATGGAAGGCAGGGACAGAAGACTTAGTGCCCTGGAATGGAAGGACAGAAGACTTAGTGCCCTGGAATTGAAGGACAGAAGACTGGGTGCCCTGAAATGGAAGGCAGGGACAGAAGACTTAGTGACCTGAATGGAAGGACAGAAGACTTAGTGCTCTGGAATGGAAAATGACGAAGACTTAGTGCCCTGGAATGGAAGGACAGAATACTTAGTGCTCTGGAATGAAAGGACAGAAGACTTAGTGCCCTGGAATGGAAGGACAGAGCACTTCTAGTGCCCTGAAATGGAAGGACAGAAGACTTAGTGCTCTGGAATGGAAGGACAGAATACTTAGTGCCCTGGAATGGAAGAACAGGTATTTTGGTTGCCCTGTATGGAAGGACAGAAGACTTAGTGCCCTGAAATGGAAGGGAGGGACAGAAGACTTAGTGCCCTGGAGTGGAAGGACAGAACACTTAGTGCCCTGGAATGGAAGGCAGGGATAGAAGACTTAGTGCCCTGGAATGGAAGGACAGAAGACTTAGGTGCCCTGGAATGGAAAGACAGAAGACTTAGTGCCCTGGAATGGAAAGACAGAAGACTTAGTGCCCTGGAATGGAAGGACAGAAGACTTAGTGCCCTGGAATGGAAGGCAGGGACAGAAGACTTAGTGCCCTGGAATGGAAGGACAGAAGACTTAGTAGCCTGGAATGGAAGGACAGAAGACTTAGTGCCCTGGAATGGAAGGACAGAATACTTGGTGCCCTGGAATGGAAGGATAAAAGACTAGTGCCCTGGAATGGAAGGACAGAAGACTTAGTGCCTGGAATGGAAGATAGAAGATTCTAGTGCCCTGGAATGAAGGACAGAATACTTGGTGCCCGAGCTGGAAGGACAGAAGACTTAGTGCCCTGGAATGGAAGGACAGAAGACTTAGTGCTCTGTGAATAGTGACAGGAAAACGTAGTGCCCTGAAATGGAAGGCAGGGACAGAAGATTTAGTGCCCTGAAATGGAAGGACAGAAGACTTAGTGCCCTGGAATGGAAGGACAAAGACTTTGAGGGCAGCCTCAGATCTAGGCAGGGACAGAAAGAATAGATTTGAAAAGGACCTGAAATGGAAGGACAGAAGACTGAAGCTCTGGAATGGAAGGACAGAAGACTTAGTGCCCTGAAATGGAAGGACAGAATACTTAGTGCTCTGAAATGGAAGGACAGAAGACTTAGTGCCCTGAATGGAAAATAGAATACTTGGTGCCCTGGAATGGAAGGACAGAAGACTTAGTGCCCTGGAATGGAAGGACAGAATACGAAGTGCTCTTTAATTTAGAAACACAGAGAATAGTGTCTGAGGTTTACAGATGAGGGATGAAGACTTAGTGCCCTGGAATGTAAGAAGATGGTAGTTCTTAGTGCCCTGGAATGGGAAGAACAGAAGACTTAGTAGCCTGGAATGAAGTCCAGAAGACTTAGTGCCCCGGAATGGAAGGACAGAATACTTAGTGCCCTGGAAATGGAAAGACAGAAGATTTGAACAGTCTGGAATGGAAGGACAGAAGACTTAGTAATTTGGAATGGAAGGACAGAAGACTTAGTGCCCTGAAATGAAGGACAGAAGACTTAGTGCTCTGGAATGGAAGGACAGAAGATCATTTAGTGCCCTGAATGGAAACAGAATACTTGGTGCCCTGAAATGGAAGGACAAAAGACTAGCAACAGAAATTGGGGGGCGATTGTGGAAGACTGAGTGCCTTAGAATGCTGAAGTGGGACAGAAGACTTAGTGCCCTGAAATGGAAGGCAGGGACAGAAGACTTAGTGCCCTGGAATGGAAGGACAGAAGACTTAGTGCCCTGGAATGAAGGTAGGGACAGAAGACTTAGTGCCCTGGAATGGTGGAAGGACAGAAGACTTAGTGCCCTGGAAATGAAAGACAGAAGACTTAGTGCCCTGAACAGAAGGACAGAAGACTTAGTGCTCTGGAATGGAAGGACAGAAGACTTAGTGCTCCTGAATGGAAGGACAGAAGATTCTAGTGCCCTGGAATGAAAGGACAGAAGACTTAGTGCCCTGGAATGGAAACAGAATACTTGGTGCCCTGGAATGGAAGGACAGAAGACTTAGTGCTCTGAAATGAAGGACAGAAGGCTTAGTGCTCTGGAATGGAAGGACAGAAAACTTAGTGCTCCTGGAATGAAAGGCAGGGACAGAAGACATAGTGCTCCTGGAATGGAAGGACAGAAGACTTAGTGCCCTGAAATGGAAGGTAGGGACAGAAGACTTAGTGCTCCTGGAATGGAAGGGACAGAAGACTTAGTGCCCTGGAATGGAAAGACAGAAGACTTAGTGCCCTGGAATGGAAGGACAGAAGACTTAGTGCTCTGAAATGAAAGGACAGAAGACTTAGTGCTCCTGGAATGGAAGGACAGAAGACTTAGTGCCTGGAATGGAAGGACAGAAGACGTAGTGCCTCTGTAATGGCAAAAACAGAATACTTGGTGCCCTGAAATGGAAGGACAGAAGACTTAGTGTCTGAAATGAATAGATGGGAAGACTTAGTGCTCTGGAATGGAAGGAGAAAACTTAGTGCTCCTGAAATGGAAGGCAGGGACAGAAGACTTAGTGCCCTGAAATGGAAGGACAGAAGACTTAGTGCCCTGGAATGGAAGGACAGAAGACTTAGTGCCCTGGAATGGAAGGACAGAAGACTTAGTGTTTCTGGAATGGAAGGACAGAAGACTTAGTGCCCTGAAATGGTAAGAGGGACAGAAGATTAGTGCCTCGAATGGAAGGACAAAGACTTAGTGCCCTGAAATGGAAGGCAGGGACAGAAGACTTAGTGCCCTGGAATGGAAGGACAGAAGACTTAGTGCCCTGGAATGGAAAGACAGAAGACTTAGTGCCCTGAAAATGGAAGGACAGAAGACTTAGTGTTTTGGAAATGAAGACAGAAGACTGAAGGCCCTGGAATGGAAGGACAGAAGACTTAGTGCCCTGGAATGGAAGGACAGAAGACTTAGTGCCCTGGAATGGAAACAGAATACTTGGTGCCCTGAAATGGAAGGACAGGAAGACTTAGTGCTCTGAAATGGAAGGACAGAAAACTTAGTGCCTGAAATGGAAGACAGGAACAGAAGACTTAGTGCCCTGGAATGGAAGGAAGGAAGACTTAGTGCCCTGAAATGGAAGGACATGAAGACTTAGTGCCCTGGAAAATGGAAGGCAGGGACAGAAGACTTAGTGACCTGGAAATGGAAGGATCAAAGACTCATAGAAGGTTTGAAATTGAGTTCACAGAAGACTTAGTGCCCTGGAATGGAAGGACAGAATACTTAGTGCTCTGGGAATGGAATAATAGAAGACTTAGTGCCCTGGAATGGAAGGACAGAACAGAATTCAAGTGCCCTGAATCAGCGAGAGAAGCACTCTAGTGCTCTGAAATGAAAGGACAGAATACTTAGTGCCCTGGAATGGAACAGAATGTGAAGACTTAATGCCCTGGTATGGAAGGACAGTAAAACACTTTAGTGCCCTGAAATGGAAGGGAGGGACAGAAAGACTGAAGTGCCCTGGAGTGGTAATATGCAGCTTGGTGCGCCCTGAATGGAAGGCAGGGATAGAAGACTTAGTGCCCTGAAATGGAAGGGACAGAAGACTTAGTGCCCTGGAAATGGGAAAGACAGAAGACTTAGTGCCCTGAAATGGAAAGACAGAAGACTTAGTATTCTGAATGAATGACAGAAGACTTAGTGCCCTGAATGGATGGTGGACAGAAGACTTAGTGCCCCGGAATGAAAGGAGAAGACTTAGTAGCCTGGAAATGGAAGGACAGAAGACTGTGAAAGCCCTCTGGAATGGAAGGACAGAATACTTGGTGCCCTGGAATGGTATGACAGAAGACTTAGTGCCCTGAACAAAGACACAAGACTTAGTGCTCTAGAGTCAGAAGGACAGAAGACTTAGTGCCCTGGAATGGAAGGACAGAACACTTGGTGCCCTGGAATGGAAGGACAGAAGACTTAGTGCCCTGGAATGGAAGGACAGAAGACTTAGTGCCTGTAATGGAAGGACAGGAAAATGTAGTGCCCTTGAATGGAAGGTGACTGGCAAGACTTTAGTGCCCTGGAATGGAAGGACAGAAGACTTAGTGCCCTGAAATGGAAGGACAGAAGACTTAGTGCCCTGAATGGAAAGACAGAAGACTTAGTGCCCTGGAATGGAAGGACAGAAGACTTAGTGTCAGGGAATGAAAGCATGCAGGGGGTGATTGAGTGCCCCGGAACGGGTGTTGACAGAAGACTTAGTGCCCTGGAATGGAAGGACAGAAGACTTAGTGCCCTGAAATGGAAACAGAATACTTGGTGCCCTGGAATGAAGCATGGAAAGAACACTTAGCAGTCTCGAATGGAAGACAGAAGACTAGTGTTGAATGGGAAGACAAGAAACTAGTGCCCTGAATGGAAGGCAGGGACAGAAGACTTAGTGCCCTGGAAATTAAAATGAGAATAAATGACTTAGTGCCCTGGAATGGAAGGACAGAAGACTTAGTGCCCTGGAATGGAAGGACAGAAGACTTAGTGCTCTGGAATGGAAGGACAGAAAACTTAGTGCCCTGGAATGGAAGGCAGGGACAGAAGACTTAGTGCTCCTGGAATGAAGGACAGAAGACTTAGTGCCCTCTGAGTCAGAATATGGTGTAAACATCTAGTGCCCTGGAATGGAAGGACAGAAGACTTAGTGCTCTCGAAATGGAAGGACAGAGACACAGAAGAAAACTTTTTAAAATGTCATTTAAGCAGACGCCTATATCCAGAGCAACTTACAAGAGCAATTAGGTTAAGTGCCTTGCTCAAGGGCATATCAACAGATTTCACCTAGTCAGCTGTAGAATTCGAATCAGTAACCTTTCGGTTACTGGCCTGACCGCTAGGCTACCACCCAGCCCACATTGGGGGACATTTTCTTACTTCACAGAAATGTGTATTTTTTTGTGTTTTTGGTGTTTGCTTTTCTTCACGCTTGTTGTGTTGGTAGCTCAAACACGTTTAAGAGGAGGACCTTCACATCTGGAGTGTAGTTTGGAAAAGAGAGGACTCACACCAGTGTAGTTTGGAGTAAAGAGGAGGACCTTTCTACATCTGGGGTGTAGTTTGGAGTAAAGAGGAGGACCTTCACATCTGGGTGTAGTTTGGAGTAAAGAGGAGGACCTTCACATCTGAGTGTAGTTTGGAGTAAAGAGGAGGACCTTCACATCTGAGTGTAGTTTGAAGTAAAGAGCCACACGTCTAACAACAGTCTTCATGACTTTATGTTCCACTGAGGAGAGATGTTAAAATGATCAGGTTGGTGGCCACTGTGCTTCTGCCACAAAACACACACAAACACACACGCTGTAAACACCTACACACACACTGCTGTTCAAACACACACATGCCCTCCACCCCACTGTAATTAAAAGTGTATCAGCCAGACTTAATGCCAGCTCCACCCTCCACCTACCTGTATGCACGGGCCAGACCTAATGCCAGCCTCCACCTACCTGTATGTATCGGCCAGACTTAATGCCAGCCTCCACCCTCCACCTACCTGTATGTATCGGCCAGACCTAATGCCAGCCTCCACCCTCCACCTACCTGTATGTATCGGCCAGACTTAATGCCAGCCTCCACCCTCCACCTACCCCTATGTATCGGCCAGGAATCAATGCCAGCCTACCCTCCACCTACCCGTATGTATCGGCCAGACTTAATGCCAGCCTCCACCCTCCACCCACCTCGTATGTATCGGCCGTAGACTAAATACAAGCCTCCACCCTCCACCCACCTGCATGTAGCCAGCTAGACTTGTAATGCCAGCCTGCCTCCACTCTTGGCCCTCATGCATCGGCCAGACCTAATGCCAGCCTACTCTCTGACTGGTTTGTGGCAACAAGCTAAATTTAATGCCAGCCTCCACCCTCCACCTACCTGGAAGGGGAATGCCACCAAATGCACAAGCCTCCACCCTCCACCTACCTGTATGTATCGGCCAGACTTAATGCCAGCCTCCACCTCCTCCACCTACCCAAAGAACAGCCTGCCAGACTTAATGCCAGCCTCCACCCTCCACCCACCTGTATATTTCCGCCAGACTTAATGCCAGCCTCCACCCTCTCCAATTGTCAATGGTATATATTTGTGCTTGACTTAATGCCAGCCTCCACCCTCTCCATCACCCCTGTAGTACCAGCCAGACGCCAGCCTCCACCCTCCACCCACCTGTATGTATCGGCCAGACTTAATGCCAGCCTCCACCCTCCACCTCAGCCTGTATGTATCGGCCAGACCTAATGCCAGCCTCCACCCCTCTACCTACCTGTATGTGATCAGCCTGTGACTTAATGCCAGCCTCACCCTACACCAACTGCATGCACATGCCAGATTAGACACGCTGTACCCACCTCCACCTTCCTGTATGTATCGGCCAGACTTAATGCCGGCCTCCACCCTCCACCTACCTGTATGTATCAGCCAGACTTAATGCCAGCCTCCACCTCCACCTACCTGTATGTATCGGCCAGACCTAATGCCAGCCTCCACCGTTCACCTCCACCTGAGCAGCCCACAGACCTAATGCCAGCCTCCACCCTCCACTCCATCTGTATGGCGCCGACTTAATGCCAGCCTCCACCCTCCTCCACCTATCTGTATGTATCGGCCAGACTTAATGCCAGCCTGCACCCTCTACCTACTCCAGGCGAACCAGCTGACTTGAATGTTGAACTTCAACCTACCAGTGCGACCAGCCAGACCTAATGCCAGCCTCAACCTACCTGTATGTATCGGCCAGACGTAATGCCAGCCTCCACCCTCCACTCCACCTGTATGTATCAGCCAGACTCCTAATCCCGCCACCTTACCTGTTATGTAGGTATCGGTCAAGACTTAATGCCAGCCTCCACCCTCCACCTACCTGTATGTATCAGCCAGATTTAATGCCAGCCTCCACCTTCCACCTACCTGTATGTATCGGCCAGACTTAATGCCAGCCTCCACCCTACACCTACCTGTATGTATCGGCCAGACTTAATGCCAGCTCAACCCTCCACCCTCCACCTACCTGTATGTATCGGCCAGACTTAATGCCGGCCTCCACCCTCCACCTACCTGTATGTATCGGTTAGACTTAGCCACAGCCCAGACCTCGGCAGGCAGGTGTTCAGTGTACTCTCTCTCCGTCCCTCGCTCCCCTTTCTCCCGCAGGACTGAGCGATGGAGCAGTACAGCTCCAGGCAGCCTGCAGCTCCGGCCAGAACGTCTGTAGGTACTCCTGAACATAGAAACAGAATCTCATTAGTTTCGATTGGCTGGAATGGGCAGGGCCAGTTCTACTCATTCTAGTTCTGTGCTCCTGAAGACCAAGACCATGCACAAGGTAATGATACAATCGGCTGATAATATAGTAGATGTTTCAATCCATGTTTAGTAGGTGTAGGCTATGTGATCCCTGCGGGGAATTCAACCCACAACCTTGGGTCTCACTCTACCAAATTCAGCACAGGACCCACAACACTATACCAACTGAATGAAACTGACCCAAACCCAATCTCGGATTCTGTATGGGTCCTTTTTGACTGATGTTCCCTGAGGTTCCATTACCCAGGTATTCGCCTATAGAGGATCAGTATTCAGGGTTGTCATTACCTATGTATTCACCTATAGAGGACTGCACATGGCAGGGTTTCTCATTACCTATGTATTCAGCTGCAGCAGGAGGCATACATAAGTCTTGTTACCCATGTATTCACCTATAGAGGATCAGTATTCAGCAGGGTTCTCATTACCCATGTATTCACCTACAGAGGATCAGTATACAGCAGGGTTCTCATTACCCATGTATTCACCTATAGAGGATCAGCATACAGCAGGGATCTCATTATCTATGTATTCACCTCTATAGAGGATCAGTATACAGCAGGGTTCTCATTACCCATGTATTCACCTATAGAGGATCAGTATTCAGCAGGGTTCTCATTACCTATGTATTCAGCCATAGTGAAGCATACAGCAGGGTTCTCATTACCCATGCATTCACCTATAGATGATCAGGTTCAGTGAGGTTCTTTTAAGCCACCATGTATTCAGCTATAGTGGAGTATACAGCAGGGTTATTATTACCTATGTATTCACCTAGTGTAAAGATAGTTATCATTGTCTGTTATCACCATAGAGGATCAGCATACAGCAGGGTTCTCATTACCCATGTATTCACCTATAGAGGTTCAGTATCCAGCAGGGTTCTCATTACCCATGTATTCACCCCATAGAGGTCTGGGGTATACAGGCGTCATGGGTGCATCTTTAACTTCACAAAGCACCATTGAAGCAACAGGCATTGGTACTTACCACTGTCTGCCCCAACACCAATGGTAGATGTCCTCATTACTACTGTCTACCCTCACACCATCAGTAGATGTCTCTGTAACGCCTGGCCGTAGAGGTTTTGTTCTTTATTTTGGTTAGGCAGATTATTTGCATTGGGTGAGCGTTCTATATTCGTTTTTTCTGTTTTTTGTATTTCTTTGTTTTTGGGCCATGTGCTTGTTCCCAATCAGAGACACAGCTGAAGTTAGTTGTTGCTGATTGGGGAGTCACACTCAGAACCATGTTTTTCCTTTAGGTTTTGTGGGTAATTGTTCTGTTGGAGTGTTTTGCACCTACAGACTGTTTGCTATCGATTTTCTCATTTCTTGTTTTTGTATAGTGTTCCGTTTGTTCAATTAAAATCTTGATGAGCACTAACTCCGCTTCTCTTGCGCCTTAGTCTACTCTCTCCCGACAGCCGTTACTACAGAATTACCCACCAAAAACAGACCAAGCAGCGGAGGAAGGAGCAACACAAGGAGAGGCACCAGGAGAAAAGCTATCTTCGTGGACTTGGGGAGGAAATCCTGGATAGGAAAGGACCATGGGCTCAGCGGGGATTACTCCCCGCAGTAGGAATGAAGAGTTGGCGCTGGTGCGGAGGCGGCGCAAACGACACGGAGGCAGCCACAAAGGGTGTGGAGATTTGGGAGATTGTGGTGGGCCTGGGCTACGGCTCCCCATGCTGAGGGGGGCAGCACAGTGCTGGTGGGGCACATTGTGCAGTGGCGCGGAAGGTGTCCCCGAATACTGACGTGTATACGGTGCGCTATAGGCCCAGCCCCCGCAAATTGCCATGCGAGGCAGGCATCGAGAGCCAGGCAGGTTTGTGCTGACTCGCGTCTGGTCTCCAGGCCTTTTAGGAACCAGGTATCCTCCTCGCACTGTGTCTCCAGGGCACAGGAGGGGTCCAGTTTATTGTTTTTGCTCTCCCGTGTGCGGGCCAAAGTGGGCATTCACTGGTGCAGGTAAAAACGTCAAGTCTAAACTCCAGTGCTCCCCCACAGCCCGGTTTTATCCTGTGCACTCCTCGGACCAGGCCTCCAGTGGATCTCTCCAGCCTGAGTCCGTCCTGTAACCTCACCTCCCAGGACTAGGCCTCAGTGGTCTCCCATCCTGGTTAAGCCTGTGCCTCCTCCTCGGACCAGGCCTCGGTGGTCTCCCCATCCTGATCCGTCCTGTGTGCATACTCTGGACTGCAGGCTCCAGTGGGTCTAAGCAGTCCCACCCAGCAAGCTGCCCTTGATTCAGGAGCCATAGAGCCGCCCGCCTGTCAGGCGGTGCTGCCGCCTGTCCGGAGCCACCAGAGCCGCCAGCCTGTCCGGACATAGCCACCCGCCTGTCTAATATACCTATCCGGAGCCGCCAAGCACCTTTCGCCTATCCCCTGTCAGCCCCGGTGGAGTCCTGTGTGTGCCTCGCCTAGGGCAGGCCTCTTATATCTCCTCAGCCTGCTGAATCCTGGAGTCAGTGCCGGAGCCGCTGGCGCCCGCCGGCGCAGCTGAACATCCATGGCACACCATCCTGCCCGCCAGCCGGGCATAGCAATTCGCCCGCCAGCGGGCTCCCGCCCCGCCCAGCATGCCCTAGCCGCAGTCAGAGTCGCCCACAGACCTTCGGCCGCGACCAGGTCGCCTTAGAAGGCGACTGGCCGAGGGTGGAGCAGAGGCCACGTCCCGCACCTGAGCCGCGCCGTGAAGGCCCACCCTCGTAATTGTCAGGTTTTGCGTAGGGTCTCGCAGTAGAGAATTGCCCCCTAGCCATAGAGAGGGTTGTTTGTTCTTTATTTTGGTTAGGGCTGGGTGTTGATGGTGGGGCATTCTTTTCTTTTTGTATTTCTTGTTTGGGCGATGTGGCTCCAATCAGAGCACAGCTGAAGTTCGTTGTTGCTGATTGATCACACATAAAGATATATTTTTCAACATAACTAGTTTTAGTGGTTGGTGTTTCTATTGAGTTTTACCTGACAGACACCAACATTTATCCAGTTTTCTCATTTCTTGTTTTTTGTATAGATATTCGTTGTTCAATTAAAATCATAGTACTGCTCATACTTGGTCTACTCCTGACGCCGTTACAGTCTCATTACTGCTGCTCTGCCCCAACTACAAATGAGTGGATGTCTCATTACTACTATCTACCCCAACACCAATAATTTAGATATCTCATTACTGCTGTCTGCCCTCACGCAATGTAGATGTCTCATTCCTACTGTCTGCCCTCACGCAATGTAGATGTCTGTTTGTACTGTCTCATTTCTCTCATTACATATTCTGCCCTCCCACCAATGGTGGGGTATCTCATTTACTGCTGCTTTTCACATATGAGTGGTCTCTCATTTCTTCTGTCTTCCCTCACACCAATGTAATTTCTCATTTACCACTGTCTGCCCACGCACTACAATGGTAGATGTCTCATTACTACTGTCACCTCACACCAATGGTAGATGTCTCATTTTCTCCATATCATATTCCGTGCTGCTGTCTGCGAGTCCTGCCAATGTAATTGCTGTCTGCCCTCCACTGTTCTGTTTACCACCATCTGCCTCACACCAATGGTAGATGTCTCATTACTACTCTCTTCCCCAACACCAATGGTAGATGTTTCATTACTACTGTCTACCCCACACCTGGTAGCTATTCCATGTAGAACAGGTGCCATTAGGCATTTAGATCTAGTGTACACTCCATCCTCTGATATATTGAATTAGGCTCGTCATTGAGTGGTATAGGCTTGGCTACTCAACCTGTGTTACAGTAATTATAGCATTAGGTGGTTCACATGTCAGCTCTGCACAGTAATGATCTCATTGAGTGTCTTCCCCTCAACCTGTGTTGCTGATAATTATAGTTGGTTGGTGTGGGCAGCTACTCAGCCTGTGTTACAGTAGTAAGTCTCATTGGAGGTGTGAGCTATTCAGCCTGTGTTACAGTAATTATCTCATTGAGTGTACAACCACAATATTACTGTGTTACAGTAATTATAAGCATTGGAGGTGAAAACATATTCACTGTGTGATTTTTTATCTCTGGAGTGGTGTGAAACACAGCTACTCAACCTGTGTTACAGTAATTATCTCATTGGAGTGGTGTGAAAGAGCTTACTCAGCCTGTGCCTGAGTAATTATCTCATTGAGGGTATTAGCATATGTATTATAATGATCTCATTGAGTGGTGTGAAAAGCTACTCCCTTCTGTGTTGCAGTAATTATCATTGGTTGGTGTAGGCTCAGCTACTCAACCTGTGTTATGGTAATTATCTCATTGGAGGTGTGAAGCTTAGCTACTCAGCCTGTTTTACAGTAATTATCTCTCATTGGAGGTGTAGGCTAGCTACTCGGCTTGTGTTACAGTAATTATCTCATTGGAGGGTGTAGGCTAGCTACTCCAGCCTGTGTTACAGTAATTGTATCTCATGGGGGTATGGTTCGGCTGCCTTACAGTGAATTATCTCATTGGAGGGTGTGAGCTTAGCTACTCAATGGTTCTTTTATCTCATTGGAGGGATTAGAGATTGTAGGCGTGTAACAGCTCTTACCTCATCCTCTGCTGTGGACAGCCTGGCAGGCAGTCTGTGTGAACACTATCCTGGATCTCTGACTCCGGGTCTCATGATTCTCTCTGCATACCATCAGGCATCACATAGTGAGTTACCTCTCCAACAGCACCTTGCCTTCTGATGGGGATGAACAGGGAGGGAGGGAGAGAGGGAGAGAGAGAGAGAGAGAGAGGGGGGAGGGTCAATCTGTAACTAATCCCAATCTAGAAGAGGTATAGTGTATGATGAAGGTGTTTACCCGGTGCTCTCTGTCTCTGTAGGTATGAACAGATTCAACTCTACCATGTCTGGATGGATATCATTGCAAACACGCACCTGTGTAACAACATCCACATCAGACTAAATCGGGTTAGCGTCATCAATTCATTACACACACACGCACACACACATACACGCACACACACACACACACACACACACACACACACACACACACTTTCCTTGAACACCATGCACACACACACACACACACACATTTTTTCTTACAAATGCATTAAATTCCAATTAATATTAGAGCGGAAAACAATATATTAAAATATCCAGTTTAAACCTTTGTTGAATGCAGTGCGCTGTCATAACCTAATATTTTTTTATTGCTCTAACATTTTAGAGAAATTAATTCCCTTTGAAATAAGTCATTCTAAATCTAAGTCTATTTAAAGCCAAAGCGAATTGCGCTGATGAGTTGAAATAACGATTAATTGTGATAATATGCAAAAGTTTGTTTCTCCACCGATGTTAATGTTCTATGCAAATATATTTTTTTCAGATGTGAGTTAATCTGAGCCAACCTTTAATGATCATATCCAAACCAATAACACACCCAGTGTTATAATTAATTATTATCATTATGTTTAAGTGTTATTCGTTGTTTTGGTTTCAGTCTGTTTGCGTCTTTTTGATTCACATGATTTATTGTGTTGTGTCTCTCTTTTGATGTGTGTTTTGTCCTATATTTATATTATATTTGTTGTTGTATTTATTTTATTTAAAGCCCTGTCGCAGAGGATTCTCTTTGCCCTTTTAGTAAACCGTCGTATTAAATAAGAATTTGTTCTTACGTTCCTAACTTATTCGGCGTTCTATTAAATTAAAAATATATATAAATATATATGTTAGAATGGGCACTATCCATGCAGGGCTAGTCAATTCAAATAGAAAGTCAGTAAATTCGGGAAGTTAATTTTAAGCTATGGAATAAAACACGAAGAGAAAAAAAAACACAGCATCTATTTTCCAAACTGACGAGAAGCAGCTATTTATATCCAAAGTGTTTGAACAGTTGAATTGGAATAGAAATCCTTTTGTGAATGACTACTTGAGTGTACCCTGGAACCAGAGAGCCCTCCTGACGTCACGGGTATTTTAAATGCTCCGCGCTCTTAGCGGTTGCAGTGAGGATAGACCGATCTTGTGACAGAAGTGAGAGCCAGAGTGATGAAACGAGGAGGCTTGGCTGTACAACCTTCTGCGACAATTTATCCACTATTAATAAACTTTCGTCACAGGAAAAATATTATTGTTATTTACCAGGTGCGTACGCACACTGTTGAGCGATAGGCTGCAAGCTAAAGACTGTCACTGGAAAGGAAAGATCACAGAACACAGAAAGTAGGCTGCTCTCTCTCCGGGATTTTTCTGATGCCATTGAGTTCCACAAAGTTCTCCACAATCTGTTTTGTTACTTGCATTATGCTCTCTTTGTTAAGTGTCCCGTCTCAAGTGCTGCTTTAGAGTAATTGTTATGTCTCAAGTGTTTGTTGCAGGTCTGATTAATAGCATTTAATTAGTTGGTGCTGATAGGTAGCCTATAATGTGATTGTACCTCAAGATATTGATGCTGAAAAGTATTGTGTTTGTGTATGCTTCTCTTGAGGTTGAATTGTACACATACCTACTCTTCTATTATTTTACAGGAGTGTTTCTGTTGGATCAGAATTACCTTACTTCATTACAACAATGAGACGTTTATTCTAAAAAAAGTTTATATCATCACATCATTGAGAGAATTATTGTTGATGAGTTGTTCAATTATTTGGATCTCCTGCGGTCTCTCAACAATTCTATAACCCCATAAAACACATCAAATATGTTACAGTGTTAAATATTTTACAATTGCTTCGAGAGCACAGTTAATCCACTTGAATCCCTTGATTTATCCATATCTCCCTCTGGATTAATTAAAACGTTCACTTTATTCACAGGTTGCTGAAAGTGAATGTACCAAAAGCGCAATAGGAGGGTTTTGATGTTGGGTCTGACGAGGAGGCCGTTATGGTCTACAATGAGGTGGGTTTCTGTTTACCTACAACACCAATATGTACACTACTATAGACCAAAGCTGATTGAAAGTAGAGCACTTATTGAAATAGTTGCAAGTCTCTGTTGTGATCTAAGCAGTGCACTATAAATTGGTGCCCAAGTCCCTGCAGCCCAGTCCAAGCAATTACACTATATGGGAATAGGGTGCTATAGTCCTAATACCCAGTCTAAGCAGTACACTATATAGGAATAGGATGTCAAGAGTCCTGCTGGCCTGCCTGTACTTTGGCGAAAGCGGCGCCATGAGGCGTGCTGCCTTGTGTGAGTTGTTGTTATTTGATTAAAACATTTTCCTGCTGAGCCACAGATTCTTAAGTACTACTGTTGATTAAGTAGTTACTATATGCAGGGAATAGGGTGCCACAGTCCTACTGACCCTGAGTCTAAAGCATTACACTATATAAATGGTGCCATTTGGATGATCGTGATCTTCTGTTCTGACCTTCAAGTTGAATGCGGCACCAATCAAATCACTATTGATCCCTGTGTGGAGGCTGTAAGGTTTAGTCTGCTTAGAGAGGTTGTGGGTTTGTTATGCCCCACATGGACAGATTCACCACTCACTATAGATGGATAGCTCTAGGCTTATGGCTCTAGTACTGTTGCTGTTTTTATGTTACTAAGAACAGACGAGGACAGTTTTCATTTCAAATGACAACAGCTATTTAATTCTGTATTGCTAGATGGGCTTTCTTACTGAATTCCACTTCTTTAATGCATCAGATAAAGAGATTATTTATATGTGTTCCACTGGCGCTTGTTTCTCCAAATCCACATAAGTCTAGTTTGCCCCCACCTAGCAAAATAATCTTATGCATCAGCCCACTCACACAGTATATACTACTGATGGCTGTCCATGGTTCTAACTGCAATGTCTATGAAGCGGTTTGCCTATCAATGAGAACTGATCCACGTGTGGGCTCAGTTGGAAGAGCATGGTGTTTGCAAACATGGGTTGTGTGTTCGTTTCCCACGGGGGACCTGTACGGAGAAAAAATGTATGAAATGTATGCATTCACTACTGTAAGTCGCTCTGGATTAAGAGCGTCTGCTAAATGACTAAAATGTAATGTAAAATGTCTATCAGGTTACGTGGTGCTAGTGCTTGCCTTAGTAGCCTGTAGCTTTGTTTTTAATGTTTCTTTTTTATTTGGTTGTCATTTTCTGCATGTTAATCCTAACGTTTAGTTTCACGAAGCTGTGGCCTACGGTGGTATAGGCGGTCCTGGATATACTGCATTGTCAGCCAATCAGCATTCAGGCTAGAACCACCCCAGTTTATAATAATCAAAGTAACCAATACGATTTATTTAGAATATACATGTCCTGTAGGCCTATAGCCTACCTTAGCAGTCCTCTCTCTCTCTCTCTCTCGGCTGGATAAAAGTTTGTGCCCGTCTCTTAATGCCGAATAATCAGTAGTTGTGTGGGGAAATCACAGTGAGTGCCAAGCCAGGAACAAATGCCATATTACAACCTATGTGTTGTGATAATTCAAACCAAATCACATTTTATTTGTCTGTGCCCCAAATACAACGAGTTGTAGATCTTACCAAGGAAATGTTTCCCTACATTTTTCCTCATACTGGTCCCCGTTGAAATCGAACCCACAACCCTGGCGTTGCCAACATCATCTGCTCTACCAACTGAGCCACACAGGACAACCAACAGTGCAACCAACAGCAGTCCAAGAAATGGAAAGTTACAGAAAATAAAAGCAAAAATGTAAAGTAAACATTGGTAGAGATTACATAACAATTACGAGGCTATTGCATTGTTTGACTTCCCACCTGTAACCTGTTCGTTCATATGCCTTGCCACACGTGATATATAGGCTTTAAGGCCGAGACGATAAGAAGACAGTGGCAGAATAAATTCAACCACACATTTGTTTCATTGCAAAACCAGGGTGCAACATTTTGATCTGCTAAGTCCACAAAACATTGGATGGAACAAACAGTTCCATGTTCCTACAAGACTTCAGTCCAATCAAGGTCATGTTTTCATTTCAGACCAAGCCACCAGAAGACAACGACACAACGGAGATGCAACAATGTACTTTTTTTTCTGTCAATGAGTTTGGCTTCTCGGATGTGATGTTGATTGGTCTGAAGCGAATCCAGACTGGCTTCCCTTGACACTTTTTTGGGTGCGCCAGGACCATTCACAGCTGAGCTCACTCAGTTTAGAGCAACACTGATTGGCCACCCATACCATTCATGCTATGGTTGGCAACAATGTCATACTCTTGTTGACCAGACAGCATCAGATAGATCTACATATACGCTGAGACAGGGGGCGCTGATTCATTTGATCGGTCTGCTTTCTCCGATGACATACATTCAGCCTCTTGCGAATTTAAGGAAATTTATGAAACATAGAGAGACGAAAGATCAATTATTTTGTATGGGGGGGGTTTGTCAATTTTTGAGGGGAAGCCTGGCTTCCCTTGGCATCCATGAATACACACTACAAATAATACAACAGTCCACCATCAAAACAATAGTTTAGTATGCGGATTGTTTATGCAGACATTGTAGTCTAGCCTACCAGCCTATCTATAGCTATGTATAGTATTTATCTGGTAGCCTATTATATCTACACATTGGAGCTCAGACTCCCCGCTGTCGGGCTATCCGTCTCATCACTCGTAGATTTACAAGTGTCCACAGAAAGGGGTCTCTCATGAGCGCCACTGGGTCTCTGGCAGTCGGCAGCTGTGAGGAGGAGAAGGGGGCCGGCATCTCACTAGAGGAACTGTCACTATTCTCGGGAAAGCGAAGAAGAGGAGGTGCAAGGCCACTGTCATTGTCAGGCCGGGCAGTGAGGTCTCGGTCTCTAGTCCTGCTTGCTATAAGACCTTCTGCGGGGGTAGCTTTGCTGATGTGGTTTCTGGTAATTTGGCACGAGCTTGAACAACGAAAGACTAATTCTCCATCCGAGTCCGACCTGATTCACCTAACTTTAAAAAACTTAATAGCCAATTAGGTGAGGAGGGAAGAGGTAGGGCTGCCGCCGACGCCGCTGAGAAACAGGCTAACTAGGGATGTATCGACAACTAACTGAACAACAATATAAAAGCGGCATGTAAAGTGTTGGTCCCATGTTTCATGAGCTGAAATATAAGATCCCGTGAAATGTTCCATACGAACACAAAAAGAACTTATTTCTCTCAAATTGTTGTGCACAAATTTGTTTACATCCCTGTTAGTGAGCAATTCTCCTTTGCCAAAATATTCCATTCACCCGACATGTGTGGCATATCAAAGAAGATGATTAAAGAGCATGGTATTACACAGGGTACCTTGTGCAGGGGACAATAAAAGGCCACTCTAAAATGAGCAGTTTTATCACACAACATTGACACATGTCTTAAGTTTTGAGGGGAGTGTACAATTGGCATGCTGACTGAAGGAATGTCTACGAGAGCTGTTGCCAAAGAATTGAATGGTTCATTTCGCTTTACCATAAGCCTGCTTCCAACATTGTTTTAGAGAATTTAGCAGTATGTCCAACTGCCCTCACAACCGCAGACCAAGTATATACTCACGCCCAGCCCAGGACCTCCACATCCGGCTTCTTCCCACTGGCCCGGATCGTCTGAGGCCAGCCACCCGGACAACTGAGAAAGAGCTGTGGGGTTTGCACAATCAAAGAATTTCCACACACACTGTGAGAAGCTAATCTGCATGCTTGTCACATCCTCACCAGGGTCTTGACCTGACTGTAGTTTCCTGAGGCTCATTGTCGGTACCCATTCATCCAGCCGCCATCACCTCATGTTTCCAAACTTGATAATGCACGGCCCCATGTCCTAAGGAAATCTGTACCGAATTCCTGGAAGCTGAGAAATTCATTGTTCTTCGATGCACTGCATTACTCACCAGACATGTGACCCATTGAGCATGTTTTGCGGATGCTCTGGATCGACGTGTACGAACAGCTGTTCTCCAGTTTACCGATAATAGTCCAGCAACTTCCACAGCCATTGAAGAGGAGTGGGACAACATTCCACAGGCCACAATCAACAGCCTAATTAACTCTATGCAAAGGAGATGTGTTGTGCTGCATGAGGCAAATGGTGGTCACACCAGATACCGACTGGTTTTCTGATCCACGCCCCTATCTTTTTTGAAGGTATCTGTGACCAACATACAGTATGTATACCTGTATTCCCCAGACATGTGAAATCCATAGATTAGGGCCTTACTCATTTATTTCAATTGACTGATTTCCTTATATGAACTGTAATTGTTGCATGTTGTGTTTATATTTGTGTTCAGTGTATATTTTCTGTCTGGCTCACCTGTTACATGTGGAAATTAAAAAGGAGGGTTACCTTCAAAATGATTTATAAAAAATATATATATACAATTTAGATATAGGTGTGAGATACGGGTGCGTTGGAACCCAGAGCTCGTGGGGCCCCACCGCCTTGCGGGTGCTGCGGGGTTTCCGCTACGCCAGTGACGTATAAAACAGAAGAGAAGAGACTGACTTCTCTATCAGGTTAACTTCTAAGAACCAGAGGTGGCCTATTACGACAATGAAACATTTTAACGGAACAGCACTGTGCTTGTGAACATTGTGAGTCCCCACTGGGTTGGTGCTGGTGCATTTGAAATAGTTTTATTACAATATGTCACAGAGGTATTCATCACAACTGGACTTTGGCAATCAGAGTAATGCAGCTTTTGACGACTGAAGCTCTTAGCCTAATTAAGCAGGCTTTTTATTCTGCTTTGAGGATGCTGCTCAACAGTGTGTGTGTGTGTGTGTGTGTGTGTGTGTGTGTGTGTGTGTGTGTGTGTGTGTGTGTGTGTGTGTGTGTGTGTGTGTGTGTGTGTGTGTGTGTGTGTGTGTGTGTGTGCGTGCGTGAGCGTGTGTGTGTGATATATGATTGCGTCCAACCTGAGATTTTTGCTCTTCTAAATGTTTCAGATCCAGTTGTAATTATCATATACTGTACCTATTTCCTTTTTAAATGATTCATGTCTCTTCCTGTTCCTGAATAGAGCTGTATAAATGACTCTTAGGATTCATGCCATTTTTATTCAAAGCAATGAATAATGTTGAATCATTAATTTAATGATAAGACCTTGGTCAAGCTGAAGATGAATGAATATGAGTTGTACAGCGGTACGACAACATGCCCTTGGATGCTTCAAATGGCACCCTATTCCCTATGAAGTGCACTACTTTTGGCAATGGCCTATAGGGCTCTGGTCTAAAGTAGTGCACTATAAAGGCAATAGGGTGCCATTTGGGAGAGATATTATGAGTTGTACAGCAGCAACGACAACTAGATGCTCTTGATTCAGGACTAGCCCCTCCATCCTTGAATAATACTATACGTGTGTGTGTGTGTGTGTGTGTGGGTGTGTGTGTGTGTGTGTGTGTCCTATCAGTACCACAGCCACAGGGGTCCCTGCAGTCACACATACTTATGTTTGTACGGTTGTGCGTGTGTGTGTGTATGCAAAATGAAATAGAGCATGCTGGGAAATATGATAATGATGGCCATGGCTTTTGGTTCAACTCTGGTTATTAACACCCAACACTGGTGTTCTTTTTACACGCCTGAGTGTTAAACTTTTTACAGTGTTAATTTAACCTTTTACAGTGTTAATTTAACTTTTTACTGTGTTAATTTAACTCTTCAATCAACATTAGAAAATGTTACACTGAAAAACCAACACTAGTTAACACTGGCCGATTTGCTGGGTGCTATGAAAGGGACACAACTGGAGGCTTTCATACATTTCCAGAACCTTTTAGAATTCTGAAGAACTGTAAATGCACGCCAAGAACCCCCACTTAACTCAAAGGTTCTTTATCGGGCAAGAGTTCTCAAGGAACCTTAAGAGCTGAGGAAGAACCATTTTAAACCCTTGTTTTTTCAGTGAATGATAGAACATTATATTAACTAGGTACCAGTCTGATAGAACATTATATTCACTAGGTACCAGTCTGATAGACCATTATATTCACTAGGTACCAGTCTGATAAACCATTATATTAACTAGGTACCAGTCTGATAGAACATTATATTAACTAGGTACCAGTCTGATAGAACATTATATTAACTAGCTACCAGTCTGATAAACCATTATATTAACTAGGTACCAGTCTGATAGAACATTATATTAACTAGGTACCTGAGTGATCACTGGACAGGCTGGCTGTTAGTATCCCAAGGACAACCTAGCAGAGCATCAATGTGCAGTGATCTGTAGATGTAGTATTATAGTTGTAGTAGTTTATAGTTATTAGGTATAGGAGCTCCACAGTGTAGCTACAGGGATCTGTAGACTGTAGTAGTATAGTTGTAGTAGTTTATAGTTATTAGGTATAGGAGCCCCACAGTGTAGCTATAGGGATCTGTAGACTGTAGTAGTATAGTATAGTTGTAGTAGTTTTACCGTTATTAGGTATAGGAGCCCCACAGTGTAGCTACAGGGATCTGTAGACTGTAGTAGTATAGTATAGTTGTAGTAGTTTATAGTTATTAGGGATAGGAGCACCACAGTGTAGCTACAGGGATCTGTAGACTGTAGTAGTATAGTATAGTTGTAGTAGGTTATAGTTATTAGGTATAGGAGCTCCACAGTGTAGCTACAGGGATCTGTAGACTGTAGTAGTATAGTTGTAGTAGTTTATAGTTATTAGGTATAGGAGCCCTACAGTGTAGCTACAGGGATCTGTAGACTGTAGTAGTATAGTTAGTAGTAGTTTTATAGTTATTAGGTATAGGAGCCCCACAGTGTAGCTACAGGGATCTGTAGACTGTAGTAGTATAGTTGTAGTAGTTTATAGTTATTAGGTATAGGAGCCCCACAGTGTAGCTACAGGGATCTGTAGACTGTAGTAGTATAGTATAGTTGTAGTAGTTTATAGTTATTATGAATAGGAGCCCCACAGTGTAGCTACAGGGATCTGTAGACTGTAGTTAGTAGACCTGCCTTGGACAGCATCATTGGACAGAAATCACAGAAATGTTCCAAGACAACGCCGCTCCAACGCTTCGCTTCACCTCCAACGCTCGCTTCACCTCCAGCGCTCCACCTCCAACGCTTTGCTCCACCTCCAACGCCGCTCCAACGCCCGCCCCAACGCTTCGCTCCACCTCCAACGCTTCGCTCCACCTCCAACGCTTCGCTCCAACGCTCGCCCCCCCAACTCTACGCTCCAACGCCGCCCCCAACGCTCCACCTCCAACGCTTCGCTCCAACGCCGCCCCAACGCTTCGCTCCACCTCCAACGCTACGCTCCACCTCCAACGCTACGCTCCACCTCCAACGCTTCGCTCCAACGCTTCGCCCCCAACGCTTCGCTCCACCTCCAACGCTTCGCTCCACCTCCAACGCTTATCTTTAAATTTGCATGAAGTATAGTGGAGCTCAGCTGTTTTTACCACTACGCTAGCAGGGTTCTCGACCCCTCACCTTCCCACAATCCCCCGCATTTCTCTGCGTTCCTCGTTGAAAAGAATGGGGCGGAACTACTCCTGCAGAATTGGTTGTTGGTGAAAACCCACTGTTAGTCTGCTATGAACTGAGCCACACAGGAACTGTCTTTGATATCATCACACACTAGTCCCCAAAGATGGTCAGCTAGCTACTGTACAGCAGCTTATGGTTCATTTATCGCTTCTCTGCACTGATTGGATTTATTTATTTATACTGAAGTCATTGATGAAGTAAATTCTGCATGACGTATGTCCTTAGACAGATATATGCCAATATAAATGTGCTGTGTGTGTCCTTAGTTTTGAGTCTGGCAGATACAGGCGTACATAAAAATGGAGGCTTTTGTTAATTTAAGGAGTTGTTGTTCCTCTCCTTTACTCATCGGTGAAAACTTGTAGTTTTTTAGAGGTTATGTTTCATGTCAGATATAGAGGTCAAAGTCTGAATCTTTATTTATTACAGTATACCTGAAGGAGATAGCAGGCTGGTTGGCAAGGAGGAGAAGTTATGAATTATGGAAGTTCCACATTCCGCCTTCTTTCTCATTCTAGAACTCGGACGGTAAACAACGGCCATGAAATTCAAATCCCTCATAACGTCAAGAGGAAGATAAAAAAACAACTGAAACCATTAAGGCCAGGAGCCCTTGGCTTTATCCATTTTATTCATCTGCCAACAAAGAGCGAAGGAAGGGGGGGATAAGGAGAGACAGACTGAGAAAAGAAGAAAGGCAACATGAAAGACTTAAAGTGGTGGATCTTTCTGCCTGGTGGGCACCTCGGTCAGGACAGGAGGTCTCGCTGGACAACGGAACCATTACAGAACTGTCTAATGCCCTCCTCTCCTCTCCTCTCCTCTCCTCTCCCTCTCCTCTCCTCTCCTCTCCTCTCCTCTCCTCTCCTCTCACTGGGTCCAACACACAGAGTGCTGTGCTAGGGACGGAGGGCCTGGGGATGCATCCTCAAATGGCACCCTGATCCCTATATAGTGCACTACTTTTGACCAGAGCGCTATGAAGTAATGCACTATAAAGGACAAATGGTGCCATTTGGGGATGTCGGTCTCTACTTTCTGGACCAAGCTGTTGCCAAGCAGTGGGATAGCAGCCGCTGAGATCATCCAATGGCGTGGGGACGTCTACGTTGAAGTAATGCATGATGGGATTTGGTCGTATAGCTCAGGGGTGCTGTGACCTGGCTAAGGACATACACTCCTTTAGAGTGGGGCTGCTGTGGGCTTTGTGTTTGTTTGGGGAAGCATCACCATCAGGTTGATAAGAGCAGTGAGGCTGTGTTGTGTCTCAGGCTGTGTCTCGTACTACCATTAGTGCCACTCACTAGGTTTCAATAGTGTTGAGTGCTGGAACTCATCCTGACCTGAGCCATCAGTGAGGAGGGAGGGAGGGAGGGGGAGGGGGATGAGAGGGAGGGAGGGAGGAAGGAAGGGAGGGAGGGAGGGGGAGGATGAGTATGGAATGGGGAGGAGTGTGGAAGGGGGAGGAGTATGGAATGGGGGAGGAGTATGGAAGGGGGAGGGGTATGGAAGGGGAGGAGTGTGGAAGGGGAGGAGTATGGAAGGGGGAGGAGTGTGGAAGGGGGGAGGAGTATGGAATGGGGAGGAGTATGGAATGGGGAGGAATGTGGAAGGGGGGAGGAGTATGGAGGGGGAGGAGTGTGGAAGGGGGGGCGGAGTGTGGAAGGGGGGAGGAGTGTGGAAGGGGGGCGGAGGTGGAAGGGGGAGGAGTGTGGAAGGGGGAGGAGTGTGGAAGGGGGGCGGAGTGTGGAAGGGGGCGGAGTGTGGAAGGGGGGAGTAGTGTGGAAGGGGAGGAGTGTGGAAGGGGGGCAGAGTGTGGAAGGGGGGAGGAGTGTGGAAGGGGGCGGAGTATGGAAGGGGGGGAGTATGGAAAGGGGGTGGAGTATGGAAGGGGGGGTATGGAAGGGGGGGGGAGTATGGAAGGGAAGCGGAGTATGGAAGGGGAGTATGGAAGATGGGCGGAGTATGGAAGGGGGGAGGAGTATGGAAGGGGGAGGAGTATGGAAGGGGAGGAGTATGGAAGAGTTGAGGGGGACATTAACAGCTTCACCACAGAATGTGTATGGTGGCAATGTAGGCTAATCAACCAATTATTCTTTTGTTATTATCATAGTGAAAGTCCCATTGGTGAAAGTCTGTGTCATGATTTGTAAAAGCAGTTTCTCCTCCAGAATTAGTCGGCTATGTGATTGAACATCATGAAACACGTGGATAGTAGAACTACTCTGGTGTCAGCGGTGGAATGGTGCCGTGCCGGTCACCAGAGAGGTGTGTACATGTGAGGCGTTAGTGAAGCACTGATATTGACATGCATGAAAATACATTCTTTGGACACAGTAAATATCATGTTTCTTACACGTTAGTGGTGGAGGCACATTTCAATGCTGTCAATGATATGTTCTGAACTTGTCCTCTTTATACCACGATCCTCTCAGATTCTAGAAAGAGTTGCTGACTGAATGGAAACCTTTCCTTCCTCTTCCTAATATTTAGTTGACTTTTCTGGATATTTCTTTCTGGATTGGAGGATGAAAATGAAGTTGTTGACTGAAAAGTGAAACAGCTTTGACAGCTTGCTTCAGTGAAAGACCTCCGGAGAGGAGGAGAAGAGAGGAGAAGAGAGGAGAGGAGAGGAGGAGAGGAGAAGAGAGGAGAAGAGAGGAGAGGAGGGGAGAAGAGGAGAAGAGAGCAGGAAGCATTTTACTGTGGATTAGAGTTAAGTCCGACAGAACCAAAGCACAGCAAGACTCTTGTGCGTCCCAAATATAACCTTATTCCCTACATAGTGCACTACGGGCCCTGGTCAAAAGTAAGTGCAGTATATAGGGAATAGGGGGCCATTTGGGAAACACTCTCTCTTTCTCTCCCGCTGCAAAAAATGAGAGTGATCTTCCTAAATGTGTGACAATCATATGTTCCAACTTCCGCAGTGTGAGTCATAGCTTTAGCAATTGAATAGGGAATGTTGCTTGTGAAACTGAAACTTTAAGTATTTTACTTTAATGAGAGAGAGAGACCTTGGAGATCTCCACTAACCATAACCCACGCTGGGAGACCTCTAACCCACGCTGGGAGACCTCCACTAACCCATGCTGGGGACTCTAACCCACTGGGAGACGACCTCTAACCCACGCTGGGAGACCTCTAACCCACGCTGGGAGACCTCCACTAACCCACGCTGGGAGACCTCCACTAACCCACGCTGGGAGACCTCTAACCCACGCTGGGAGACCTCTAACCCACGCTGGGAGACCTCCACTAACCCATGCTGGGAGACCTCTAACCCACGCTGGGAGACCTCTAACCCACGCTGGGAGACCTCCACTAACCCACGCTGGGAGACCTCCACTAACCCACGCTGGGAGACCTCTAACCCACGCTGGGAGACCTCTAACCCACGCTGGGAGACCTCCACTAACCCACGCTGGGAGACCTCCACTAACCCACGCTGGGAGACCTCCACTAACCCACGCTGGGAGACCTCCACTAACCCACGCTGGGAGACCTCCACTAACCCACGCTGGGAGACCTCCACTAACCCACGCTGGGAGACCTCTAACCCACGCTGGGAGACCTCCACTAACCCACGCTGGGAGACCTCCACTAACCCACGCTGGGAGACCTCCACTAACCCACGCTGGGAGACCTCTAACCCACGCTGGGAGACCTCCACTAACCCACGCTGGGAGACCTCTAACCCACGCTGGGAGACCTCCACTAACCCACGCTGGGAGACCTCTAACCCACGCTGGGAGACCTCCACTAACCCACGCTGGGAGACCTCCACTAACCCACGCTGGGAGACCTCCACTAACCCACGCTGGGAGACCTCCACTAACCCACGCTGGGAGACCTCTAACCCACGCTGGGAGACCTCCACTAACCCACGCTGGGGAGACCTCCACTAACCCACGCTGGGAGACCTCTAACCCACGCTGGGAGACCTCTAACCCACGCTGGGAGACCTCCACTAACCCACGCTGGGAGACCTCCACTAACCCACGCTGGGAGACCTCCACTAACCCACGCTGGGAGACCTCTAACCCACGCTGGGAGACCTCCACTAACCCACGCTGGGAGACCTCCACTAACCCACGCTGGGAGACCTCCACTAACCCACGCTGGGAGACCTCCACTAACCCACGCTGGGAGACCTCTAACCCACGCTGGGAGACCTCCACTAACCCACGCTGGGAGACCTCCACTAACCCACGCTGGGAGACCTCTAACCCACGCTGGGAGACCTCCACTAACCCACGCTGGGAGACCTCCACTAACCCACGCTGGGGAGACCTCTAACCCACGCTGGGAGACCTCTAACCCACCTCTAACAAACGCTGGGAGACCTCTAACCCACGCTGGGAGACCTCCACTAACCCACGCTGGGAGACCTCCACTAACCCACGCTGGGAGACCTCTAACCCACGCTGGGAGACCTCTAACTCACGCTGGGAGACCTCCACTAACCCACGCTGGGAGACCTCCACTAACCCACGCTGGGAGACCTCCACTAACCCACGCTGGGAGACCTCTAACCCACGCTGGGAGACCTCCCCTAACCCACGCTGGGAGACCTCCACTAACCCACGCTGGGAGACCTCCACTAACCCACGCTGGGAGACCTCCACTAACCCACGTTGGGAGACCTCCCCTAACCCACGCTGGGAGACCTCCACTAACCCACGCTGGGAGACCTCCACTAACCCACGCTGGGAGACCTCTAACCCACGCTGGGAGACCTCTAACCCACGCTGGGAGACCTCTACTAACCCACGCTGGGAGACCTCCCCTAACCCACGCTGGGGGATCTCCACTAACCCACGCTGGGAGACCTCCACTAACCCACGCTGGGAGACCTCCCCTAACCCACGCTGGGAGACCTCTAACCCACGCTGGGAGACCTCCAATAACCCACGCTGGGAGTTCTCCCCTAATCCACGCTGGGAGACCTCCCTAACCCACGCTGGGAGACCTCCCCTAACCCACACTGGAGATCTCCCCTAACCCACGCTGGGAGACCTCCCCTAACCCACGCTGGGAGACCTCCACTAACCCACGCTGGGAGACCTCCACTAACCCACGCTGGGAGACCTCCCCTAACCCACACTTGGAGATCTCCCTAACCCACGCTGGGAGACCTCCCCTAATCCACGCTGGGGAGACCTCCCCTAACCCACGCTGGGAGATCTCCCCTAACCCACGCTGGGAGACCTCCACTAACCCACGCTGGGAGACCTCCCCTAACCCACGCTGGGAGACCTCCACTAACCCACGCTGGGAGACCTCCACTAACCCACACTGGGAGATCTCCCCTAACCCACGCTGGGAGACCTCCACTAACCCACGCTGGGAGACCTCCACTAACCCACGCTGGGAGACCTCCCCTAACCTATGACTTGGAGAACTTCCCTAACCCACGCTGGAGATCTCCCCTAACCCACGCTGGGAGATCTCCCCTAACCCACGCTGGGAGATCTCCCCTAACCCACACTGGGAGACCTCCCCTAACCCACGCTGGGAGTTCTCCCCTAATCCACGCTGGGAGACCTCCCCTAACCCACGCTGGGAGACCTCCCCTAACCCACACTGGAGACCTCCCCTAACCTATGACTTGGAGAACTTCCCCTAACCCACGCTGGAGATCTCCCCTAACCCACGCTGGGAGATCTCCCCTAACCCACACTGGGAGACCTCCCCTAACCCACGCTGGGAGATCTCCCCTAACCCACGCTGGGAGATCTCCCCTAACCCTAACCCACATTGGTAGGGAGATGTGTGCTGCAGGCAACAGACGTACCTGCTAGACCAGCCCCAGGGCACAAACTGATGTTAGTGGTGTGGAGTTTGGACTTGTGTGGTTATACAAAACAAGAAGTACTTTATATTCTATTGGCACAGGACAACACAGTACAAATAATGGTTTTCTTTTCCTCAGTGTTTTCACTGTACAATGTTATGACTGTACAATGTTATGACATGTACAATGTTATGACTTGTATTTTGAACTGCTAAGTTAAAAGCTGTAGAAATTAGAGCCGGGACACGAATAGTAACGCAGTAATCGTTAGTATCGTGACAAGGAAAACCAAACACCAGCAGATTGAACTTCTTTAGGAAAACAATACTATACATACAGCAGGTTTAGTACCAGGCTATATCACACAATACTATACATACAGCAGGTTTAGTACCAGGCTATATCACACAATACTATATATACAGCAGGTTTAGTACCAGGCTATATCACATAATACTATACATACAGCAGGGTTAGTACCAGGATATATCACACAATACTATACATACAGCAGGTTTAGTACCAGGCTATATCACACAATATGTTACATACAGCAGGTTTAGTACCAGGCTATATCACAAAATACTATACATACAGCAGGTTTAGTACCAGGCTATATCACACAATATGTTACATACAGCAGATTTTGTACCAGGCTATATCACACAATATGTTACATACAGCAGGTTTAGTACCAGGCTATATCACACAATACTATACATTTACAGGTTTAGTACCAGGCTATATCACACAATACTATACATACAGCAGGTTTACTACCAGGCTATATCACACAATACTATACATACAGCAGGTTTAGTACCAGGCTATATCACACAATACTATACATACAGCAGGTTTAGTACCAGGCTATATCACACAATACTATATATATACAGCAGGTTTAGTACCAGGCTATATCACACAATAATATACATACAGCAGGTTTAGTACCAGGCTATATCACACAATACTATACATACAGCAGGTTTAGTACCAGGCTATATCACACAATACTATACATACAGCAGGTTTAGTACCAGGCTATATCACACAATACTATACATACAGCAGGTTAAGTACCAGGCTATATCACACAATACTATACATACAGCAGGTTTAGTACCAGGCTATATCACACAATACTATACATACAGCAGGTTTAGTACCAGGTTATATCACACAATACTATACATACAGCAGGTTTAGTACCAGGCTATATCACACAATACTATACATACAGCAGGTTTAGTACCAGGCTATATCACACAATACTATACATACAGCAGGTTTAGTACCAGGCTATATCACACAATACTATACATACAGCAGGTTTAGTACCAGGCTATATCACACAATACTATACATACAGCAGGTTTAGTACCAGGCTATATCACACAATACTATACATACAGCAGGTTTAGTACCAGGCTATATCACACAATACTATACATCCAGCAGGTTTAGTACCAGGCTATATCACACAATACTATACATACAGCAGGTTAAGTACCAGGCTATATCATACAATACTATACATACAGCAGGTTTAGTATCAGGCTATATCACACAATACTATACATACAGCAGGTTTAGTACCAGGCTATATCACACAATACTATACATACAGCAGGTTTAGTACCAGGCTATACCACGCAATACTATACATACAGCAGGTTTAGTACCAGGTTATATCACACAATACTATACATACAGCAGGTTTAGTACCAGGCTATATCACACAATACTATACATACAGCAGGTTTAGTACCAGGCTAGACCACGCAATACTATACATACAGCAGGTTTAGTACCAGGCTATATCACACAATACTATACATACAGCAGGTTTAGTACCAGGCTATATCACACACTACTATACATACAGCAGGTTTAGTACCAGGCTATATCACACAATACTATACATACAGCAGGTTTAGTACCAGGCTATATCACACAATACTATACATACAGCAGGTTTAGTACCAGGCTATATCACACAATACTATACATACAGCAGGTTTAGTACCAGGCTATATCACACAATATGTTACATACAGTAGGTTTAGTACCAGGCTATATCACACAATACTATACATACAGCAGGTTTAGTACCAGGCTATATCACACAATATGTTACATACAGCAGGTTTACTACCAGGCTATATCACACAATACTATACATACAGCAGGTTTAGTACCAGGCTGTATCACACAATACTATACATACAGCAGGTTTAGTACCAGGCTATATCACACAATACGTTACATACAGCAGGTTTAGTACCAGGCTATATCACACAATACTATACATACAGCAGGTTTAGTACCAGGCTATATCACACAATACTATACATACAGCAGGTTTACTACCAGGCTATATCACACAATATGTTACATACAGCAGGTTTAGTACCAGGCTATATCACACAATATGTTACATACAGCAGGTTTACTACCAGGCTATATCACAGAATATGTTACATACAGCAGGTTTAGTACCAGGCTATATCACACAATACTATACATACAGCAGGTTTAGTACCAGGCTATATCACACAATATGTTACATACTGCAGGTTTAGTACCAGGCTATATCACACAATACTATACATACAGCAGGTTTACTACCAGGCTATATCACACAATATGTTACATACAGCAGGTTTATGACCAGGCTATATCACACAATACTATACATACAGCAGGTTTAGTACCAGGCTATATCACACAATATGTTACATACAGCAGGTTTAGTACCAGGCTATATCACACAATATGTTACATACAGCAGGTTTAGTACCAGGCTATATCACACAATATGTTACATACAGCAGGTTTAGTACCAGGCTATATCACACAATACTATACATACAGCAGGTTTACTACCAGGCTATATCACACAATACTATACATACAGCAGGTTTAGTACCAGGCTATATCACACAATATGTTACATACAGCAGGTTTAGTACCAGGCTATATCACACAATATTATACATACAGCAGGTTTACTACCAGGCTATATCACACTCTACTATACATACAGCAGGTTTAGGACCAGGCTATATCACACAATACTATACATACAGCAGGTTTACTACCAGGCTATATCACACAATATGTTACATACAGCAGGTTTAGTACCAGGCTATATCACACAATACTATACATACAGCAGGTTTACTACCAGGCTATATCACACAATATGTTACATACAGCAGGTTTAGTACCAGGCTATATCACACAATATGTTACATACAGCAGGTTTACTACCAGGCTATATCACACAATATGTTACATACTGCAGGTTTAGTACCAGGCTATATCACACAATATGTTACATACAGCAGGTTTAGTACCAGGCTATATCACACAATACTATACATACAGCAGGTTTAGTACCAGGCTATATCACACAATACTATACATACAGCAGGTTTAGTACCAGGGTATATCACACAATACTATACATACAGCAGGTTTAGTACCAGGCTATATCACACAATATGTTACATACAGCAGGTTTAGTACCAGGCTATATCACACAATACTATACATACAGCAGGTTTAGTACCAGGCTATATCACACAATACTATACATACAGCAGGTTTAGTACCAGGGTATATCACACAATACTATACATCCAGCAGGTTTAGTACCAGGCTATATCACACAATACTATACATACAGCAGGTTAAGTACCAGGCTATATCATACAATACTATACATACAGCAGGTTTAGTATCAGGCTATATCACACAATACTATACATACAGCAGGTTTAGTACCAGGCTATATCACACAATACTATACATACAGCAGGTTTAGTACCAGGCTATACCACGCAATACTATACATACAGCAGGTTTAGTACCAGGTTATATCACACAATACTATACATACAGCAGGTTTAGTACCAGGCTATATCACACAATACTATACATACAGCAGGTTTAGTACCAGGCTATACCACGCAATACTATACATACAGCAGGTTTAGTACCAGGCTATATCACACAATACTATACATACAGCAGGTTTAGTACCAGGCTATATCACACACTACTATACATACAGCAGGTTTAGTACCAGGCTATATCACACAATACTATACATACAGCAGGTTTAGTACCAGGCTATATCACACAATACTATACATACAGCAGGTTTAGTACCAGGCTATATCACACAATACTATACATACAGCAGGTTTAGTACCAGGCTATATCACACAATATGTTACATACAGTAGGTTTAGTACCAGGCTATATCACACAATACTATACATACAGCAGGTTTAGTACCAGGCTATATCACACAATATGTTACATACAGCAGGTTTACTACCAGGCTATATCACACAATACTATACATACAGCAGGTTTAGTACCAGGCTGTATCACACAATACTATACATACAGCAGGTTTAGTACCAGGCTATATCACACAATACGTTACATACAGCAGGTTTAGTACCAGGCTATATCACACAATACTATACATACAGCAGGTTTAGTACCAGGCTATATCACACAATACTATACATACAGCAGGTTTACTACCAGGCTATATCACACAATATGTTACATACAGCAGGTTTAGTACCAGGCTATATCACACAATATGTTACATACAGCAGGTTTACTACCAGGCTATATCACAGAATATGTTACATACAGCAGGTTTAGTACCAGGCTATATCACACAATACTATACATACAGCAGGTTTAGTACCAGGCTATATCACACAATATGTTACATACTGCAGGTTTAGTACCAGGCTATATCACACAATACTATACATACAGCAGGTTTACTACCAGGCTATATCACACAATATGTTACATACAGCAGGTTTATGACCAGGCTATATCACACAATACTATACATACAGCAGGTTTAGTACCAGGCTATATCACACACTATGTTACATACAGCAGGTTTAGTACCAGGCTATATCACACAATATGTTACATACAGCAGGTTTAGTACCAGGCTATATCACACAATATGTTACATACAGCAGGTTTAGTACCAGGCTATATCACACAATACTATACATACAGCAGGTTTACTACCAGGCTATATCACACAATACTATACATACAGCAGGTTTAGTACCAGGCTATATCACACAATATGTTACATACAGCAGGTTTAGTACCAGGCTATATCACACAATATTATACATACAGCAGGTTTACTACCAGGCTATATCACACTCTACTATACATACAGCAGGTTTAGGACCAGGCTATATCACACAATACTATACATACAGCAGGTTTACTACCAGGCTATATCACACAATATGTTACATACAGCAGGTTTAGTACCAGGCTATATCACACAATACTATACATACAGCAGGTTTACTACCAGGCTATATCACACAATATGTTACATACAGCAGGTTTAGTACCAGGCTATATCACACAATATGTTACATAGCAGCAGGTTTACTACCAGGCTATATCACACAATATGTTACATACTGCAGGTTTAGTACCAGGCTATATCACACAATATGTTACATACAGCAGGTTTAGTACCAGGCTATATCACACAATATGTTACATACAGCAGGTTTAGTACCAGGCTATATCACACAATACTATACATACAGCAGGTTTAGTACCAGGGTATATCACACAATACTATACATACAGCAGGTTTAGTACCAGGCTATATCACACAATATGTTACATACAGCAGGTTTAGTACCAGGCTATATCACACAATACTATACATACAGCAGGTTTAGTACCAGGCTATATCACACAATACTATACATACAGCAGGTTTAGTACCAGGGTATATCACACAATACTATACATACAGCAGGTTTAGTACCAGGCTATATCACACAATACTATACATACAGCAGGTTTAGTACCAGGCTATATCACACAATACTATACATACAGCAGGATTAGTACCAGGCTATATCACACAATACTATACATACAGCAGGTTTAGTACCAGGCTATATCACACAATACTATACATACAGCAGGTTTAGTACCAGGCTATATCACACAATATGTTACATACAGCAGGTTTACTACCAGGCTATATCACACAATACTATACATACAGCAGGTTTACTACCAGGCTATATCACACAATATGTTACATAGAGCAGGTTTAGTACCAGGCTATATCACACAATATGTTACATACAGCAGGTTTACTACCAGGCTATATCACACAATATGTTACATACAGCAGGTGTAGTACCAGGCTATATCACACAATACTATACATACAGCAGGTTTAGTACCAGGCTATATCACACAATACTATATATACAGCATGTTTACTACCAGGCTATATCACACAATATGTTACATACATTAGGTTTAGGACCAGGCTATATCACACAATACTATACATACAGCAGGTTTACTACCAGGCTATATCACACAATATGTTACATACAGCAGGTTTAGTACCAGGCTATATCACACAATATGTTACATACAGCAGGTTTACCACCAGGCTATATCACACAATACTATACATACAGCAGGTTTAGTACCAGGCTATATCACACAATACTATACATACAGCAGGTTTACTACCAGGCTATATCACACAATATGTTACATACTGCAGGTTTAGTACCAGGCTATATCACACAATATGTTACATACAGCAGGTTTAGTACCAGGCTATATCACACAATACTATACATACAGCAGGTTTAGTACCAGGCTATATCACACAATACTATACATACAGCAGGTTTAATACCAGGCTATATAACACAATACTATACATACAGCAGGTTTAGTACCAGGCTATATCACACAATACTATACATACAGCAGGTTTAGTACCAGGCAATACCACACAATACTATACATACAGCAGGTTTAGTACCAGGCTATATCACACAATACTATACATACAGCAGGTTTAGTACCAGGCTATATCACACAATACTATACATACAGCAGGTTAAGTACCAGGCTATATCACACAATACTATACATACAGCAGGTTTAGTACCAGGCTATATCACACAATACTATACATACAGCAGGTTTAGTACCAGGCTATATCACACAATACTATACATACAGCAGGTTTAGTAACAGGCTATACCACACAATACTAGACATACAGCAGGTTTAGTACCAGGCTATATCACACAATACTATACATACAGCATGTTTAGTACCAGGCTATATCACACACTACTATACATACAGCAGGTTTAGTACCAGGCTAAATCACACAATACTATACATACAGCTGGTTTAATACCAGGCTATATCACACAATACTATACATACAGCAGGTTTAGTACCAGGCTATATCACACAATACTATACATACAGCAGGTTTAGTACCAGGCTATATCACACAATACTATACATACAGCAGGTTTAGTACCAGGCTATATCACACAATACTATACATACAGCAGGTTTAGTACCAGGCTATATCACACAATACTATACATACAGCAGGTTTAGTACCAGGCTATATCACACAATATGTTACATACAGCAGTTTTAGTACCAGGCTATATCACACAATACTATACATACAGCAGGTTTAGTACCAGGCTATATCACACAATATGTTACATACAGCAGGTTTACTACCAGGCTATATCACACAATACTATACATACAGCAGGTTTACTACCAGGCTATATCACACAATATGTTACATACAGCAGGTGTAGTACCAGGCTATATCACACAATACTATACATACAGCAGGTTTAGTACCAGGCTATATCACACAATACTATATATACAGCATGTTTACTACCAGGCTATATCACACAATATGTTACATACATTAGGTTTAGGACCAGGCTATATCACACAATACTATACATACAGCAGGTTTACTACCAGGCTATATCACACAATATGTTACATACAGCAGGTTTAGTACCAGGCTATATCACACAATATGTTACATACAGCAGGTTTACCACCAGGCTATATCACACAATACTATACATACAGCAGGTTTAGTACCAGGCTATATCACACAATACTATACATACAGCAGGTTTACTACCAGGCTATATCACACAATATGTTACATACTGCAGGTTTAGTACCAGGCTATATCACACAATATGTTACATACAGCAGGTTTAGTACCAGGCTATATCACACAATACTATACATACAGCAGGTTTAGTACCAGGCTATATCACACAATACTATACATACAGCAGGTTTAATACCAGGCTATATAACACAATACTATACATACAGCAGGTTTAGTACCAGGCTATATCACACAATACTATACATACAGCAGGTTTAGTACCAGGCAATATCACACAATACTATACATACAGCAGGTTTAGTACCAGGCTATATCACACAATACTATACATACAGCAGGTTTAGTACCAGGCTATATCACACAATACTATACATACAGCAGGTTAAGTACCAGGCTATATCACACAATACTATACATACAGCAGGTTTAGTACCAGGCTATATCACACAATACTATACATACAGCAGGTTTAGTACCAGGCTATATCACACAATATGTTACATACAGCAGTTTTAGTACCAGGCTATATCACACAATACTATACATACAGCAGGTTTAGTACCAGGCTATATCACACAATATGTTACATACAGCAGGTTTACTACCAGGCTATATCACACAATACTATACATACAGCAGGTTTACTACCAGGCTATATCACACAATATGTTACATACAGCAGGTGTAGTACCAGGCTATATCACACAATACTATACATACAGCAGGTTTAGTACCAGGCTATATCACACAATACTATATATACAGCATGTTTACTACCAGGCTATATCACACAATATGTTACATACATTAGGTTTAGGACCAGGCTATATCACACAATACTATACATACAGCAGGTTTACTACCAGGCTATATCACACAATATGTTACATACAGCAGGTTTAGTACCAGGCTATATCACACAATATGTTACATACAGCAGGTTTACCACCAGGCTATATCACACAATACTATACATACAGCAGGTTTAGTACCAGGCTATATCACACAATACTATACATACAGCAGGTTTACTACCAGGCTATATCACACAATATGTTACATACTGCAGGTTTAGTACCAGGCTATATCACACAATATGTTACATACAGCAGGTTTAGTACCAGGCTATATCACACAATACTATACATACAGCAGGTTTAGTACCAGGCTATATCACACAATACTATACATACAGCAGGTTTAATACCAGGCTATATAACACAATACTATACATACAGCAGGTTTAGTACCAGGCTATATCACACAATACTATACATACAGCAGGTTTAGTACCAGGCAATATCACACAATACTATACATACAGCAGGTTTAGTACCAGGCTATATCACACAATACTATACATACAGCAGGTTTAGTACCAGGCTATATCACACAATACTATACATACAGCAGGTTAAGTACCAGGCTATATCACACAATACTATACATACAGCAGGTTTAGTACCAGGCTATATCACACAATACTATACATACAGCAGGTTTAGTACCAGGCTATATCACACAATACTATACATACAGCAGGTTTAGTAACAGGCTATACCACACAATACTAGACATACAGCAGGTTTAGTACCAGGCTATATCACACAATACTATACATACAGCATGTTTAGTACCAGGCTATATCACACACTACTATACATACAGCAGGTTTAGTACCAGGCTAAATCACACAATACTATACATACAGCTGGTTTAATACCAGGCTATATCACACAATACTATACATACAGCAGGTTTAGTACCAGGCTATATCACACAATACTATACATACAGCAGGTTTAGTACCAGGCTATATCACACAATACTATACATACAGCAGGTTTAGTACCAGGCTATATCACACAATACTATACATACAGCAGGTTTAGTACCAGGCTATATCACACAATACTATACATACAGCAGGTTTAGTACCAGGCTATATCACACAATATGTTACATACAGCAGTTTTAGTACCAGGCTATATCACACAATACTATACATACAGCAGGTTTAGTACCAGGCTATATCACACAATATGTTACATACAGCAGGTTTACTACCAGGCTATATCACACAATACTATACATACAGCAGGTTTACTACCAGGCTATATCACACAATATGTTACATACAGCAGGTTTAGTACAAGGCTATATCACACAATATGTTACATACAGCAGGTTTACTACCAGGCTATATCACAGAATATGTTACATACAGCAGGTTTAGTACCAGGCTATATCACACAATACTATACATACAGCAGGTTTAGTACCAGGGTATATCACACAATACTATACATACAGCAGGTTTAGTACCAGGCTATATCACACAATACTATACATACAGCAGGTTTAGTACCAGGGTATATCACACAATACTATACATACAGCAGGTTTAGTACCAGGCTATATCACACAATATGTTACATACAGCAGGTTTAGTACCAGGCTATATCACACAATACTATACATACAGCAGGTTTAGTACCAGGCTATATCACACAATACTATACATACAGCAGGTTTAGTACCAGGGTATATCACACAATACTATACATACAGCAGGTTTAGTACCAGGCTATATCACACAATACTATACATACAGCAGGTTTAGTACCAGGCTATATCACACAATACTATACATACAGCAGGATTAGTACCAGGCTATATCACACAATACTATACATACAGCAGGTTTAGTACCAGGCTATATCACACAATACTATACATACAGCAGGTTTAGTACCAGGCTATATCACACAATATGTTACATACAGCAGGTTTACTACCAGGCTATATCACACAATACTATACATACAGCAGGTTTACTACCAGGCTATATCACACAATATGTTACATACAGCAGGTTTAGTAACAGGCTATATCACACAATATGTTACATACAGCAGGTTTACTACCAGGCTATATCACACAATATGTTACATACAGCAGGTGTAGTACCAGGCTATATCACACAATACTATACATACAGCAGGTTTAGTACCAGGCTATATCACACAATACTATATATACAGCATGTTTACTACCAGGCTATATCACACAATATGTTACATACATTAGGTTTAGGACCAGGCTATATCACACAATACTATACATACAGCAGGTTTACTACCAGGCTATATCACACAATATGTTACATACAGCAGATTTAGTACCAGGCTATATCACACAATATGTTACATACAGCAGGTTTACCACCAGGCTATATCACACAATACTATACATACAGCAGGTTTAGTACCAGGCTATATCACACAATACTATACATACAGCAGGTTTACTACCAGGCTATATCACACAATATGTTACATACTGCAGGTTTAGTACCAGGCTATATCACACAATATGTTACATACAGCAGGTTTAGTACCAGGCTATATCACACAATACTATACATACAGCAGGTTTAGTACCAGGCTATATCACACAATACTATACATACAGCAGGTTTAGTACCAGGCTATATCACACAATACTATACATACAGCAGGTTTAGTACCAGGCTATATCACACAATACTATACATACAGCAGGTTTAGTACCAGGCAATATCACACAATACTATACATACAGCAGGTTTAGTACCAGGCTATATCACACAATACTATACATACAGCAGGTTTAGTACCAGGCTATATCACACAATACTATACATACAGCAGGTTAAGTACCAGGCTATATCACACAATACTATACATACAGCAGGTTTAGTACCAGGCTATATCACACAATACTATACATACAGCAGGTTTAGTACCAGGCTATATCACACAATACTATACATACAGCAGGTTTAGTACCAGGCTATACCACACAATACTATACATACAGCAGGTTTAGTACCAGGCTATATCACACAATACTATACATACAGCATGTTTAGTACCAGGCTATATCACACACTACTATACATACAGCAGGTTTAGTACCAGGCTAAATCACACAATACTATACATACAGCAGGTTTAATACCAGGCTATATCACACAATACTATACATACAGCAGGTTTAGTACCAGGCTATATCACACAATACTATACATACAGCAGGTTTAGTACCAGGCTATATCACACAATACTATACATACAGCAGGTTTACTACCAGGCTATATCACACAATACTATACATACTGCAGGTTTAGTACCAGGCTATATCACACAATACTATACATACAGCAGGTTTAGTACCAGGCTATATCACACAATATGTTACATACAGCAGTTTTAGTACCAGGCTATATCACACAATACTATACATACAGCAGGTTTAGTACCAGGCTATATCACACAATACTATACATACAGCAGGTTTACTACCAGGCTATATCACACAATACTATACATACAGCAGGTTTACTACCAGGCTATATCACACAATATGTTACATACAGCAGGTTTAGTACCAGGCTATATCACACAATATGTTACATACAGCAGGTTTACTACCAGGCTATATCACAGAATATGTTACATACAGCAGGTTTAGTACCAGGCTATATCACACAATACTATACATACAGCAGGTTTAGTACCAGGCTATATCACACAATATGTTACATACTGCAGGTTTAGTACCAGGCTATATCACACAATACTATACATACAGCAGGTTTACTACCAGGCTATATCACACAATATGTTACATACAGCAGGTTTACTACCAGGCTATATCACACAATACTATACATACAGCAGGTTTAGTACCAGGCTGTTTCACACAATACTATACATACAGCAGGTTTAGTACCAGGCTATATCACACAATACTATACATACAGCAGGTTTAGTACCAGGCTATATCACACAATACTATACATACAGCAGGTTTAGTACCAGGCTATATCACACAATATGTTACATACAGCAGGTTTAGTACCAGGCTATATCACACAATACTATACATACAGCAGGTTTAGTACCAGGCTATATCACACAATAATATACATACAGCAGGTTTAGTACCAGGCTATATCACACAATACTATACATACAGCAGGATTAGTACCAGGCTATATCACACAATATTATACATACAGCAGGTTTAGTACCAGGCTATATCACACAATACTATACATACAGCAGGTTTAGTACAAGGCTATATCACACAATACTATACATACAGCAGGTTTACTACCAGGCTATATCACACAATATGTTACATACAGCAGGTTTACTACCAGGCTATATCACACAATACTATACATACAGCAGGTTTACTACCAGGCTATATCACACAATATGTTACATACAGCAGGTTTAGTACCAGGCTATATCACACAATATGTTACATACAGCAGGTTTACTACCAGGCTATATCACACAATATGTTACATACAGCAGGTGTAGTACCAGGCTATATCACACAATACTATACATACAGCAGGTTTAGTACCAGGCTATATCACACAATACTATATATACAGCATGTTTACTACCAGGCTATATCACACAATATGTTACATACATTAGGTTTAGGATCAGGCTATATCACACAATACTATACATACAGCAGGTTTACTACCAGGCTATATCACACAATATGTTACATACAGCAGGTTTAGTACCAGGCTATATCACACAATATGTTACATACAGCAGGTTTACCACCAGGCTATATCACACAATACTATACATTCAGCAGGTTTAGTACCAGGCTATATCACACAATACTATATATACAGCATGTTTACTACCAGGCTATATCACACAATATGTTACATACATTAGGTTTAGGACCAGGCTATATCACACAATACTATACATACAGCAGGTTTACTACCAGGCTATATCACACAATATGTTACATACAGCAGATTTAGTACCAGGCTATATCACACAATATGTTACATACAGCAGGTTTACCACCAGGCTATATCACACAATACTATACATACAGCAGGTTTAGTACCAGGCTATATCACACAATACTATACATACAGCAGGTTTACTACCAGGCTATATCACACAATATGTTACATACTGCATGTTTAGTACCAGGCTATATCACACAATATGTTACATACAGCAGGTTTAGTACCAGGCTATATCACACAATACTATACATACAGCAGGTTTAGTACCAGGCTATATCACACAATACTATACATACAGCAGGTTTAGTACCAGGCTATATCACACAATACTATACATACAGCAGGTTTAGTACCAGGCTATATCACACAATACTATACATACAGCAGGTTTAGTACCAGGCTATATCACACAATACTATACATACAGCAGGTTTAGTACCAGGCAATATCACACAATACTATACATACAGCAGGTTTACTACCAGGCTATATCACACAATACTATACATACAGCAGGTTTAGTACCAGGCTATATCACACAATACTATACATACAGCAGGTTTAGTACCAGGCTATATCACACAATACTATACATACAGCAGGTTTAGTACCAGGGTATATCACACAATACTATACATACAGCAGGTTTAGTACCAGGCTATATCACACAATATGTTACATACAGCAGGTTTAGTACCAGGCTATATCACACAATACTATACATACAGCAGGTTTAGTACCAGGCTATATCACACAATACTATACATACAGCAGGTTTAGTACCAGGGTATATCACACAATACTATACATACAGCAGGTTTAGTACCAGGCTATATCACACAATACTATACATACAGCAGGTTTAGTACCAGGCTATATCACACAATACTATACATACAGCAGGATTAGTACCAGGCTATATCACACAATACTATACATACAGCAGGTTTAGTACCAGGCTATATCACACAATACTATACATACAGCAGGTTTAGTACCAGGCTATATCACACAATATGTTACATACAGCAGGTTTACTACCAGGCTATATCACACAATACTATACATACAGCAGGTTTACTACCAGGCTATATCACACAATATGTTACATACAGCAGGTTTAGTAACAGGCTATATCACACAATATGTTACATACAGCAGGTTTACTACCAGGCTATATCACACAATATGTTACATACAGCAGGTGTAGTACCAGGCTATATCACACAATACTATACATACAGCAGGTTTCAGTACCAGGCTATATCACACAATACTATATATACAGCATGTTTACTACCAGGCTATATCACACAATATGTTACATACATTAGGTTTAGGACCAGGCTATATCACACAATACTATACATACAGCAGGTTTACTACCAGGCTATATCACACAATATGTTACATACAGCAGATTTAGTACCAGGCTATATCACACAATATGTTACATACAGCAGGTTTACCACCAGGCTATATCACACAATACTATACATACAGCAGGTTTAGTACCAGGCTATATCACACAATACTATACATACAGCAGGTTTACTACCAGGCTATATCACACAATATGTTACATACTGCAGGTTTAGTACCAGGCTATATCACACAATATGTTACATACAGCAGGTTTAGTACCAGGCTATATCACACAATACTATACATACAGCAGGTTTAGTACCAGGCTATATCACACAATACTATACATACAGCAGGTTTAGTACCAGGCTATATCACACAATACTATACATACAGCAGGTTTAGTACCAGGCAATATCACACAATACTATACATACAGCAGGTTTAGTACCAGGCTATATCACACAATACTATACATACACAGCAGGTTTAGTACCAGGCTATATCACACAATACTATACATACAGCAGGTTAAGTACCAGGCTATATCACACAATACTATACATACAGCAGGTTTAGTACCAGGCTATATCACACAATACTATACATACAGCAGGTTTAGTACCAGGCTATATCACACAATACTATACATACAGCAGGTTTAGTACCAGGCTATACCACACAATACTATACATACAGCAGGTTTAGTACCAGGCTATATCACACAATACTATACATACAGCATGTTTAGTACCAGGCTATATCACACACTACTATACATACAGCAGGTTTAGTACCAGGCTAAATCACACAATACTATACATACAGCAGGTTTTAATACCAGGCTATATCACACAATACTATACATACAGCAGGTTTAGTACCAGGCTATATCACACAATACTATACATACAGCAGGTTTAGTACCAGGCTATATCACACAATACTATACATACAGCAGGTTTACTACCAGGCTATATCACACAATACTATACATACAGCAGGTTTAGTACCAGGCTATATCACACAATACTATACATACAGCAGGTTTAGTACCAGGCTATATCACACAATATGTTACATACAGCAGTTTTAGTACCAGGCTATATCACACAATACTATACATACAGCAGGTTTAGTACCAGGCTATATCACACAATACTATACATACAGCAGGTTTACTACCAGGCTATATCACACAATACTATACATACAGCAGGTTTACTACCAGGCTATATCACGCAATATGTTACATACAGCAGGTTTAGTACCAGGCTATATCACACAATATGTTACATACAGCGGGTTTACTACCAGGCTATATCACAGAATATGTTACATACAGCAGGTTTAGTACCAGGCTATATCACACAATACTATACATACAGCAGGTTTAGTACCAGGCTATATCACACAATATGTTACATACTGCAGGTTTTAGTACCAGGCTATATCACACAATACTATACATACAGCAGGTTTACTACCAGGCTATATCACACAATATGTTACATACAGCAGGTTTACTACCAGGCTATATCACACAATACTATACATACAGCAGGTTTAGTACCAGGCTGTTTCACACAATACTATACATACAGCAGGTTTAGTACCAGGCTATATCACACAATACTATACATACAGCAGGTTTAGTACCAGGCTATATCACACAATACTATACATACAGCAGGTTTAGTACCGGGCTATATCACACAATATGTTACATACAGCAGGTTTAGTACCAGGCTATATCACACAATACTATACATACAGCAGGTTTAGTACCAGGCTATATCACACAATAATATACATACAGCAGGTTTAGTACCAGGCTATATCACACAATACTATACATACAGCAGGATTAGTACCAGGCTATATCACACAATATTATACATACAGCAGGTTTAGTACCAGGCTATATCACACAATACTATACATACAGCAGGTTTAGTACAAGGCTATATCACACAATACTATACATACAGCAGGTTTAGTACCAGGCTATATCACACAATATGTTACATACAGCAGGTTTACTACCAGGCTATATCACACAATACTATACATACAGCAGGTTTACTACCAGGCTATATCACACAATATGTTACATACAGCAGGTTTTAGTACCAGGCTATATCACACAATATGTTACATACAGCAGGTTTACTACCAGGCTATATCACACAATATGTTACATACAGCAGGTGTAGTACCAGGCTATATCACACAATACTATACATACAGCAGGTTTAGTACCAGGCTATATCACACAATACTATATATACAGCATGTTTACTACCAGGCTATATCACACATATGTTACATACATTAGGTTTAGGATCAGGCTATATCACACAATACTATACATACAGCAGGTTTACTACCAGGCTATATCACACAATATGTTACATACAGCAGGTTTAGTACCAGGCTATATCACACAATATGTTACATACAGCAGGTTTACCACCAGGCTATATCACACAATACTATACATACAGCAGGTTTGGTACCAGGCTATATCACACAATACTATACATACAGCAGGTTTAGTACCAGGCTATATCACACAATATGTTACATACAGCAGGTGTAGTACCAGGCTATATCACACACAATACTATACATACAGCAGGTTTAGTACCAGGCTATATCACACAATACTATATATACAGCATGTTTACTACAAGGCTATATCACACAATATGTTACATACATTAGGTTTAGGACCAGGCTATATCACACAATACTATACATACAGCAGGTTTACTACCAGGCTATATCACACAATATGTTACATACAGCAGGTTTAGTACCAGGCTATATCACACACAATATGTTACATACAGCAGGTTTACCACCAGGCTATATCACACAATACTATACATACAGCAGGTTTAGTACCAGGCTATATCACACAATACTATACATACAGCAGGTTTAGTACGAGGCTATATCACACAATATGTTACATACAGCAGGTGTAGTACCAGGCTATATCAAACAATACTATACATACAGCAGGTTTAGTACCCGGGCTATATCACACAATACTATATATACAGCATGTTTACTACCGAGGCTATATCACACAATATGTTACATACATTAGGTTTAGGATCAGGCTATATCACACAATACTATACATACAGCAGGTTTACTACCAGGCTATATCACACAATATGTTACATACAGCAGGTTTTAGTACCAGGCTATATCACACAATATGTTACATACAGCAGGTTTACCACCAGGCTATATCACACAATACTATACATACAGCAGGTTTAGTACCAGGCTATATCACACAATACTATACATACAGCAGGTTTAGTACCAGGCTATATCACACAATATGTTACATACAGCAGGTGTAGTACCAGGCTATATCACACAATACTATACATACAGCAGGTTTAGTACCAGGCTATATCACACAATACTATATATACAGCATGTTTACTACAAGGCTATATCACACAATATGTTACAGCTACATTAGGTTTAGGACCAGGCTATATCACACAATACTATACATACAGCAGGTTTACTACCAGGCTATATTCACACAATATGTTACATACAGCAGGTTTAGTACCAGGCTATATCACACAATATGTTACATACAGAGGTTTACCACCAGGCTATATCACACAATACTATACATACAGCAGGTTTAGTACCAGGCTATATCACACAATACTATACATACAGCAGGTTTAGTACCAGGCTATATCACACAATATGTTACATACAGCAGGTTTAGTACTAGGCTATATCACACAATACTATACATACAGCAGGTTTAGTACCAGGCTATATCACACAATACTATACATACAGCAGGTTAAGTACCAGGGCTATATCACACAATACTATACATACAGCAGGTTTAGTACCAGGCTATATCACAGCAATACTATACATACAGCAGGTTTAGTACCAGGCTATATCACACACTACTATACATACAGCAGGTTTAGTACCAGGCTAAATCACACAATACTATACATACAGCAGGTTTAATACCAGGCTATATCACACAATACTATACATACAGCAGGTTTAGTACCAGGCTATATCACACAATACTATACATACAGCAGTTTAGTACCAGGCTATATCACACAATACCTATACATACAGCAGGTTTAGTACCAGGCTATATCATACAATACTATACATACAGCAGGTTTAGTACCAGGGCTATATCACACAATACTATACATACAGCAGGTTTTAGTACCAGGCTATATCACACAATATTCTATACATACAGCAGGTTTAGTACCAGGCTATATCACACAATACTATACATACAGCAGGTTTAGTACAGGCTATATCACACAATATGTTACATACAGCAGGTGTAGTACCAGGCTATATCACACAATACTATACATACAGCAGGTTTAGTACCAGGCTATATCACACAATACTATATATACAGCATGTTTACTACAAGGCTATATCACACAATATGTTACATACATTAGCTTTAGGACCAGGCTATATCACACAACACTATACATACAGCAGGTTTACTACCAGGCTATATCACACAATATGTTACATACAGCGGTTTAGTACCAGGCTATATCACCACAATATGTTACATACAGCAGGTTTACCACCAGGCTATACTCACACAATACTATACATACAGCGGGTTTAGTACCAGGCTTATCACACAATACTATACATACAGCAGGTTTAGTACCGGGCTATATCACACAATATGTTAACATACAGCAGGTTTAGTACTAGATATATCACACAATACTATACATACAGCAGGTTTAGTACCAGGCTATATCACACAATACTATACATACAGCAGGTTAATGTCACTAGGCTATATCACACAATATGTTACACTACAGCAGGTGTAGTACCAGGCTATATCAAACAATACTATACATACAGCGGTTTAGTACCAGGCTATATCACACATTACTATTTACACATGTTTACTACCAGGCTATATCACACATATGTTACACATATTAAATAGGATCAGGCTATATCACTAACAATACTATACATACAAGCAGGTAATTACTGGCTATATCACACCATCTTTCCCACATACAGCAGGTTTAGTACCAGACTATGTCACACAATATGTTACATACAGCAGGTTTACCACCAGGCTATATCACACAATACTATACATACAGCAGGTTTAATACCAGGCTATATCACACAATTTGACTATACATACAGCAGGTTTAGTACCAGGCTATATCACACAATATGCTGTTACATACAGCAGGTGTAGTACCAGGCTATATCACACAATACTATACATACAGCAGGTTTAGTACCAGGCTATATCACACAATACTATATATACAGCATGTTTACTACAAGGCTATATCAACACATTATGTTACATACATTAAGGTTTAGTGACCAGGCTATATCACACAATACTAACCATACAGCATATGGTTTACTACCAGTCTATATCACACAATATAGCTACATACAGCAGGTTTAGTACCGAGGCTTATATCACACAATATGTTACATCGCAGGTTTACCACCAGGCTATATCACATACTATACCATACAGCAGGTTTAGTACCAGGCTATATCTTTTATTACTTATACTACGAGCAGGGTTTAGTACACAGGCTATATCACACAATATGTTACATACAGCAGGTTAGTACTAGGCTATATCACACAATACTATACATAAAGATACAGCAGGTTTAGTACCAGCATTATATCACACAATACTATGCATTCAGCAGTGGTTTAAGTACCAGGCTATATACCACACAATACTATACACAGCAGGTTTAAATTGCATATATCAACACCATCATATACATGTTACTTTAGTACCAGGCTAAATCACACAATACTATACATTGCCAGCAGGTTTAATACCAGGCTAGTGATTTCCACACACAACTATACATACAGCAGGTTTATACTGTAATATATCACACACAATACTATACATATAGCAGGTTTAGTACCAGGCTATATCACAATAATACTATACATACAGGTTTAGTACTAGGTTATATCACACAATACTATAAGACACAGCAGGTTTAGTACCAGGCTATATCACACAATACTATACATGCAGGTTTAGTACCAGGCTGTATCACACAATACCATACATGTTAGCAGGTTTAGTACCAGGCTATAATACACAACAATTAGTATTATTGTGCAGGTTTAGTACCAGGCTATATCACACAATATGTTACATACAGCAGGTGAAAATTCAGGCCATATCACACTGGTCACTATACACAGCAGGTTTAGTACCAGGCTTATATCACACAATACTATATATGCTACATGCTTACTACAAGGCTATAATCACACAAATATGTTATATACATTAGCTTATAGGACCAGGCTTTTTTGAACACACAATACTATACATACACAGCAGGTTTACTACCAGGCTATATCACACAATATGTTACATACAGCAGGTTTAGGTACCAGGCTTATATCACAATAATATGTTACATACAGCAGGTTTACCAATTGTACATATCACACACAATACTATACATACAGCAAGGTTTAGTACCGTACTATATCACAATACTAGTGATAACAGCGTATTAGTACCAGGCTATATCACACAACATGTTACATACAGCAGGTCAGTACTGTGGATATATCACAATAATACCACATTGCCAGCAAATAGTACCAGCTATATCACACAATACTATATATACAGCAGGTTAAGTACTAGCTATATCACACAATACTACATACAGCAGGTTTAGTACCAGGCTATATCACACAATACTATATACATACGGCAGGTTTAGTACCAGGCTATATCACACAATATACATACAGCAGGTTTAGGTACCAGGTTATACCACACAATATCTATAAGCATATGTTATGTTTAGTACCAGGCCATATCACATAATACTATACATGTTACAGGTTTTAGCAATTATGTAGCTGGTACTCACACACTCCGCTATACATACAGCAGGTTTAGTGTACCAGGCCAACTGCTTGACAATACTATACATACAGTTGTGCTCATTACTCAGGCTATATCACACAATACTATACACATACAGCAGGTTTATATAAGGCCATATCACACAATACTATATATAATAGCAGGTTTAGTACCACTTATCACACAATATGTTACATACAGCAGGTGGCTTACTACCAGGCTATCACACAATACTAATACATACAGCAGGTTTATCAACAGGCTTATATCACACAATATGTTACATACAGCAGGTAAAGAAAATGCCAGGCTATATCACACAATATGTTACATACAGCAGGTTTACTACCAGGCTATATCACACAATATGTTCACATGCAGCAGTGTAGTACCAGGCTATATCAGCCACACAACTATACACAGCAGGTTTAGGTACCAGGCTATATCACACAACATTGCAGCATAAGCAGCATGTTTTACTACCAGGCTATATCACACACAATATAGCTACAACATTAGGTTTAGGATCAGGTTATATCACACAATACTATACATACAGCAGGTTTACTACCAGGCTATATCACACACTATGTTGCATACAGCAGGTTTAGTACCAGGCTATATCACACAATATGTTACATGCAGCAGGCTTTACCACTATATTATATCACACAATACACTATACATAAAAGTGTGTTTAGTGCAAGTACCAGGCTATATCACACAATACTATACACATAGTTTAGTACCAGGCTTATATTCACACAATATGTTACATATGGCAGGTGTAGTACCAACAATACTTCACACTACTATACATACAGCAGGTTTAGTACCAGGCTATATCACACAATACTATGCACCCAGCATGTTTAATATGAAGGCTTATATCACACAATATGTTTACATACATTAGGTTTAGGACCAGGCTATATTTACATAATAATATATACAGCAGGCTACTACTAGGCTATATCACACAATATGTTATATACAGCAGGTTTAGTACCAGGCTATATCACACAATATGTTACATACAGCAGGCTTACCACCAGGCTATATCACACAATACTATACATACAGCAGGTTTAGTACCAGGCTATATCAACACAATACTATACATACAGCAGGTTTAGTACCAGGCTATATCATGTCAATATGTTACATACAGCAGGTGTAGTACCAGGCTATATTACACAATACTATACATACAGCAGGTTTTGTACCAGGCTATATCACACAATACTATACCAGTATGTTTACTACCAGGCTATATATCACACAATATGTTACATACATTAGGCTTAGACTGTGGCTATATCACACAATACTATACATACAGACAGGTTTACTACCAGGCTATATCACACAACATGTTACATACAGACAGGTTTAGTACCAGGCTATATCACAAAATATGTTACATACAGCAGGTTTACCAACAGTATATATCACACAATACTATACATACAGCAGGTTTAGTACCAGGCTATATCACACAATACCACCATACAGCAGGTTTAGTACCAGGCTTATATCACACAATATGTTGCAGCAGGTGTAGTACCAGCATCGTCATGTCAAACAATACTATACATACAGCAGGTTTAGTACCAGGCTATATCGTCATCACTATAATATTTATTACATGTTTACTACAAGGCCATATCACAAAACATGTTTATACATACATTAGGTTTATAGGACCAGGCTATATCACACAATACTATATACAACAGGTTTACTAAACAGGCTATATCATTAACAATATGTTACATAAATAAGGTTTAGTACCAGGCTATGTCAGCTGTCAATATGTTTACTACAGCAGGTTTACCACCAGGCTTATATCACACACAATACTATACATGTTATGTGTTTCAGGCACACCAGGCCAGCCATCGTTATTAATACTAACATAGTATTTAGTACCAGTAATATATCAAACAATGTTACATACAGCAGGTTTAGTACTAGGTTTATATCACACAATACTATACATACAGCAGGTTTAGTACTTCAGCTATATCACACAATACTATACATACAGCAGGTTAAGTACCAGGCTATATCACACAATACTATACATACAGCAGGTTTAGTAACTAGGCTGCATCACACAATACTTATACATACGGCAGGTTTAGGGGTACCAGGCTATATCACACAATACCAGCATAAAGGCAGGTTTAGTACCAGGCTATACCACAATAATACCATACATACAGTTAAGGTTTATACCTTGTATTATATTCCACAATACTATACATATACAGCAGGTTTAGTGCCTCAGTTAATATCACTACTATACATACAGCAGGTTTAGTATCAGGCTAAAATCACAAAATACTATACATATAGCTATGTTTAATACTCAGGCTACACCACACAATACTATAGGCTATACAGCAGGTTTAGTACCAGCTATATCACACAAATACTATACATACTTGTTAGTTATATCACCATTTAATACTATGATAGAACAGGTTTAGTGCACCAGTGGCTATACCCAACAAACGTATACATACAGCAGGCTTTAGTACCAGGCCATATCATGCACAATACTATACATTACAGCAGGTTGAATACCGGGCCATATTCACACAATACTGGACATACAGCAGGTAAAAATACTATATCACAAATACCATATACAGCAGGTTTACAGGCCATATCACAATATTACGCAGGGTGTGGTACCGCAGGCCATATCACACAAACTATACTACAGCAGTTTAGTACAGGCTATATCACAATACTATATATACAGCACGCATACTACAAGGCTATATCACACAAATATGTAATACATACAATAGGCTTAGGACCAGGCTATATCAAAATACTATACACACAGCAGGTTTATACCAGGATATATCACACAACATGTTACATACACGTTTAGTACCAGGTAGCAGATCACACACAATAAGTTAGGCATACAGCAGGCAGTTTACCACCAGGCCATATCACACAATACTACTACAACAGCAGGTTTAGCACAGCTATATCACAACGACTACAATACATACAGCAGGTTTAGCACCAGCCTATCGTGTTACACTACAGCAGTTTTTAGTACTAGGATATATCACAAATACTATACAAACACACAGCAGGTTTAGCACCACAGCTACACATCACACAATACTATACACGACACAGGTTGTTAAGTGCTCAGCTATACACACAACACTATACAACAGCAGGTTTAGTACGCTAATACCACACAATACTATACAGACGGCCGAGGCTTAGTACCACAGGCTATATCACACAACACGCCATACAGAGGTTTAGTACCAGGCTATACCACAAATACTGTGATCATCGCAGGTTTAGTTCCAGGCTATATCACACAATACTATATCATACAGCAGGGTTTAGTACCAGGCCTATATCACTCACTACTATACATACACAGCAGGTTTAGTACGTTCAGGCTAAATCACACAATACTATAATCATACAGCAGGCTTAAATACTAGGCTACTATCACTCAATACCATACATATAGAGGTTTAACGGCTATATCACACAATACTATACATACAGCAGGCTTATACCAGGATATCACACAATACTATACACAGAGTAGTACCAAGAAGGCTATATCACACAATACTATACATACAGGTTTAGTACCATGTTATATCACACAATACACATACAACAGCAGGTTTAGTACCAGGCTATATCACACAATACCATATACAGCAGCTGTATTAGACAGGCTATATCACACAATACTATATACATACAGCTGGTTTAGTACCAGGCAATAACACACAATACTATACATCTGAGGTTATAGTACCAATATACACACAACCATACATACAGCAGGTTTAGTACCACCAGGCCAATCACACAATACTATACAACAGCAGGTTACAAGTACCTGGCTGTATCACAACAACACTATACATACAGCAGGTCGAAGATTGGTACAGCTATATCACACAATACTATACATACAGCAGGTTTAGTACCAGAAGGCTATATCACACACACAATACTATACATACAGCAGGTTTAGCACCAGGCATACACACAACTCAACATACAGCACACGTTTAGTTACCAGGCTAATCACACACCACTATATACATTACAGCAGGTGTTTAAGTACCAGGCTAAATCACACAATATTTACATGCAAGGCGTTATGTTTATATAGGCTGTATCACACAATACTATACATACAGGAGTTTAGTACCAGGCTATATCACACAATACTATAATACAGCAGAGTTAAGTACCAGGCTATATCACACAACACTATACACACAGCAGGTTTAGTACCAGGCTACATCAACACAATACTATACATAACGGCAGGTTTTAGAACCAGGCTATACTCTCACAACACTATACATACAGCAGGTTCTAGCACCAGGCTATACCACACAACACTATAGCATACAAAGCAGGCTAGTACCAGGCCATATCACACAATACCATACATACAGCAGGTTTGACACCAGGCTATATCGCACACTACTATACACAGCAGGCTTAGAATACCAGGCTAAATCACACAATACTATACATACCACAGCAGGCTTAATACCAGGCTATCTCACAATACCACACATACAGCAGGCTTAGCACCAGGCTATATCACAAACAATACTTACACACAAGCAGCAGGTTTAGCACTAGCTGACCACCATACTATACATACAGCGGTTTAGAAAAGTATATCACACAATAATACATACAGCAGGCGTAGTACCAGGCTATATCACACAATACTATGTACAATACAGCAGGTTGAAATAGTACCAGGCTATATCACACAATACTATACATACAGTGCAGGTTTAGTACCAGGCTATATCACACTATAAACGGGTATACCTTATACAAATGTTAATACAGCAAGGTGTAGTATATCACACAATACTATACATAGCAGGTTTAGCACAGCTACAACTCATCAACAGCGGCTATATATACAGTATGTTTACTGGCCATATCACACAATATGTTGTACATACATTAGGTTTAGGACCAGGCTATATCACACAACACTATACATACAGCAGCAGTTACTACCAGGCTATATCACCAATATGTTACATGCAGGTTTAGTACCAGGCCATATATCACACACAACATGTTACATACACAGGTTTACCACCAGGGCTAATAACACACGATACTATACATACAGCATAGACAGCACATACTCACAACACTACATATAGCGGAGTTTAGAAAACAATAAATGTTACATAGCAGGTCTAGTACTAGATATACCACACAATCTATCATGGTCTAGTACCAGGCTATATCACACAACCCAACACAGGGTAAGTCACCACCATCACACAATACCAGAGGTTTAGTACCAGCTATATCACAACAAAATCACTATACACACCAGGTTTAGTACCAGGCTATATCACAGCAACATACTATACAACAGCAGGTTTATACCAGGCTATACCACACAATACTATACGCGGTTTAAGTACCAGGCTATATCACACAATACTATACATACAGCAGGTTTCTACCAAGCTATATTCACACACTACTATACATACAGCGGTTTAGTACCAGCTAACACACAATACTATACAACAGCAGGTTTACTACCAGGTTATATCACACACATACATAACATACAGCAGGTTTAGATACAAGGCTATATCACACAATACTATACATTACAGCAGTTTTACCAGGCATATATCACACACAATACACACAGCGGTTAGAACCCAGGCTATATCACACAATCTATACAGATCAGCAGGTTTATCACCAGGCTATATCACACAATACTAACAACAGCGGTTTTAGTACAGGTCATATCACACACCTATACATACAGCAGGTTTAGACCGGCTATATCACACAATACTATACACACAGCTGGTTTAGCGTACCGGGCAATATCACACAATACTGCACACACAGCAGGTTTAGTACCAGGCTATATCACACACACACTATACATACAGCAGGCCTAGTACCGGCTATATCACACACTACTATACAAAGCGGTATAAGGCTATATCACACAATACTATACATACAGCAGGTTTAGTACCAGGCTATATCACACAATACTATACATACAGCAGGTTTAGTACCAGGCCATATCACACAATACTATACATTACAGCAGGTTTAGTACCAGGCTATACCACACAATACTATACATACAGCATGTTTAGTACCAGGCTATATCACACACTACTATACATACAGCAGGTTTAGTACCAGGCTAAATCACACAATATGTTACATACAGCAGGTTTAATACCAGGCTATATCACACAATACTATACATACAGCAGGTTTAGTACCAGGCTATATCACACAATACTATACATACAGCAGGTTTAGTACCAGGCTATATCACACAATACTATACATATAGCAGGTTTACTACCAGGCTATATCACACAATACTATACATACAGCAGGTTTAGTACCAGGCTATATCACACAATACTATACAACAGCAGGTTTAGTACCAGGCTATATCACACAATATGTTAATGACTGCAGTTTTAGTACCAGGCTATATCACACAATACTATACATACAGCAGGTTTAGTACCAGGCTATATCACACAATATGTTACATACAGCAGGTTTACTACCAGGCTATATCACACAATACTATACATACAGCAGGTTTACTACCAGGCTATATCACTTACAATATGTTACATAACAGCAGGTTTAACTCAGGCTATATCACACAATATGTTACATACAGCAGGTTTACTATATATCACAGAATATGTTACATACAGCAGGTTTAGTACCAGGCTATATCACACAATACTATACATACAGCAGGTTTAGTACCAGGCTATATCACACAACATGTTACATACTGCAGGTTTAGTACCAGGCTATATCACACAATACTATACATACAGCGGGTTTACTACCAGGCTATATCACACAATATGTTACATACAGCAGGTTTACTACCAGGCTATATCACACAATACTAACATACAGCAGGTTTAGTACCAGGCTGTTTCACACAATACTATACATACCGCAGGTTTAGTACCAGGCTATATCACACAATACTATACATACAGCAGGTTTAGTACCAGGCTATATCACACAATACTATACATACAGCAGGTTTAGTACCAGGCTATATCACACAATATGTTACATACAGCAGGTTAGGACCAGGCTATATTGCACAATACTATACATACAGCAGGTTTAGTACCAGGCTATATCACCTACAATAAATACATACAGCGAGTTTAGTACCAGGCTATATCACAACCAATACTATACATACAGCAGGATTAGTACCAGGCTATATCACACAGATATTATACATACAGCAGGTTTAGTACCAGGCTATATCACACAATACTATAAATACAGCAGGTTTAGTACAAGGCTATATCACACAATACTATACATACAGCAGGTTTAGTACCAGGCTAAATCACACAATATGTTACATACAGCAGGTTTACTACCAGGCTATATCACACAACTATACACACTGCAGGTTTCTACCAGGCTATATCACAATATGTTACATACAGCAGGTTTAGTACCAGGCTATATCACACAATATGTTACATACAGCAGGTTTACTACCAGGCTATATCACACAATATGTTACATACAGCAGGTGTAGTACCAGGCTATATCACACAATACTATACATACAGCAGGTTTATTACCAGGCTATATCACACAATACTATATATACAGCATGTTTACTACCAGGCTATATCACACAATATGTTACATACATTAGGTTTAGGATCAGGCTATATCACACAATACTATACATACAGGGTTTACTACCAGGCTATATCACAAAATGTATGTTACATACAGCAGGGTTAGTACCAGGCTATATCACACAATATGTTACACTACAGCAGGTTTAGGACCAGCCTATATCACACAATACTATGCATACAGCAGGTCTTAGTACCAGGCTATATCACACAATAATATACATACAGCAGGTTTAGTACCAGGCTATATCACACAATACTACTCATACAGCAGGATTAGTACCAGGCTATATCACACAATATTACATACAGAGGTTTAGTACCAGGCTATATCACACAATACATAAATACAGCAGGTTTAGTACAAGGCTATATCACAATACTATACATACAGCAGGTTTAGTACCAGGCTAAATCTTAAATATGTTACATACAGCAGGTTTACTACCAGGCTATATCACACAATACTATACATACAGCAGGTTTACTACCAGGCTATATCACACAATATGTTACATACAGCAGGTTTAGTACCAGGCTATATCACACAATATGTTACATACAGCAGGTGTAATACCAGGCTATATCACACAATACTATACATATACAGCAGGTTTAGTACCAGGCTATATCACACAATACTATATATACAGCATGTTTACTACCAGGCTATATCACACAATATGTTTACATACATTAGGTTTAGGATCAGGCTATATCACACAATACTCATACATACAGCAGGTTTACTACCAGGCTATATCACACAATATGTTACATACAGCAGGTTAGTACCAGGCTACTATCACACAATATGTTACATATGCAGCAGGTTTACCACCAGGCTATATCACACAATACTATACATACAGCAGGTTTAGTACCAGGCTATATCACACAATACTATACATACAGCAGGTTTAGTACCAGGCTATATCACAAAACATGTTACATACAGCAGGTTTAGTACCAGGCTATATCACACAATACTATACATACAGCAGGTTTACCACCCAGGCTATATCACACAATACTATACATACAGCAGGTTTAGTACCATGCTATATCACACAATACTATACATACAGCAGGTTTAGTACCATATATCACACAATATGTTACATACAGCAGGTTTAGTACCAGGCTATATCACACAATACTATACATACAGCAGGTTTAGTACCAGGCTATATCACACAATACTATACATACAGCAGGTTAAGTACCAGGCTTTATATCACACAATACTATACAGTACCAGCAGGTTTAGTACCAGGCTATATCACACAATACTATACATACGGCAGGTGGTTAGTACCAGGCTATATCACACAATACTATACATACAGCAGGTTTAGTACCAGGCTTATACCACACACAATACTATACATACAGCTTTTAGCTGTTTAGTACCAGGCTATATCACACAATACTATACATACAGCAGGTTTAGTACCAGGCTATATACACACTACTATACATACAGCAGGTTTAGTACCAGGCTAAATCAACACAATACTGCTATCACATACAGCAGGTTTAATACGGCTATATCACACAATACTATGCACATACAGCAGGTTTAGTACCTAGGCTATATCACACAATACTATACATACAGCTGGTTTAGTACGGCTACTATCACACAATAACTATAAACATACAGCAGGTTTAGACCAGGCTATATCACACACAATGACTATACATACAGCGTTTAGTACCAAGGCTATATCACACAATACTATACTCAGCAGGTTTAGTACCAGGCTATATCACACAATACTATACATACAGCAGGTTTAGTACCAGGCTCTACATCACTAATATCTATACATACAGCAGGATTAGTACCAGGCTATATCACACTATATGTTACATACAAGCAGGTTCTCTTTCCAGGCTATATCACACAATACTAATACACTACAGCAGGTTTACTCCAGGGCACTATATCACACAATAATATGTTACATTACAGCAGGTTTAGTACCAGGCTATATACACGCAACACTATACATACAGCAGGTTTAGTACCAGGCTATATCACACAACATACTATATATACAGCATGTTTACAAGGGCCTATATCCACACAACCATGTTACATGCATTGGGTTGTAGGCCAGGCTATATCACAATGTCACTATACATACAGCAGGTTTACTCCAGGCCTATCCCACAATATGTTACACGCAGGTTTAGTACTAGGCCATATCACACAATATTGTTACATACTAGCAGGTTTTACCACCAGGCTATATCACACACAATACCTTCCTACAGCAGGTTTAGTTACCAGAGTATATCCAGCACAGTCGACTTACATACAGCAGGTTTAGTATCAGGCTATATCACGCTAATATGTTCTAGCATGCAGCAGGTTTAGTACCAGGCTATATCACACAATACTATACATACAGCAGGTTTCCAGTACACAGGGCTATATCACACACAATACTATACATACAGCAGGTTAAGTACCAGACTATATCACACAATACTATACACATACAGCAGGTTTTTGTACCAGGCTATATCACACAATACTATACACACGGCAGATTTAATACCTATATCACACAATACTATACATACAGCAGGTTTGGATTACCAAGCTATACCACACAATACTATCACAGCAAAGTGTTTAGTACCATTGCATTATCTCACTAGAAGTATACTACACGCGGTTTAGTACCAGGCTATATCACTATCTATACATACAGCGGTATTAGTACCAGGCTATATCACACACATATGTTACATACTGTTCAGGTTTTAGTACCAGGCTATATCACACAATACTATACATACAGCAGGTTTACTACCAGGCTACTGTATCACACAATATGTTTACATACAGCCGGTTTACTACCAGGCTATCACACTAATACTTACATACAGCAGGTTTAGTAACAAGCTTTATCATATCCGCTACAGCAGGTTTAGGTACCAGGCTATATCACAATACTATACACAGCAGGTTTTAGTACCAGGCTATATCACACAATACTATACACAGCAGGTTTTTGAGTACCAGGCTATATCACACAATATCTTGCACATACAGAGGTGAAAATTGTAGCAAGAACAAATCACACACGGGCTCACCACAAAGAATAGACAAAATAAAACACCAACAATAGCACTCCACTATACATACAGCAGGTTTAGTACCAGGCTATCGTACAATAATGTCTTTATACAGCAGAGTTTACTACCAGGCTATATCACGGTGAAAAAGAAGACGAAACAGCAGGTTTGCACCAGGCTATATCACACAATATGTTACATACAGCAGGTTTAGTACCAGGCTATACTTCACACATTTATACCTATATATACAGCAGGTTTAGTACCGAGGCTATATCACACAATATGTTACATATCTGTGCAGGTTTAGTACCAGGCTATATCACACAATGCTTTATCCAACATGGCTAAGGTTTACTACCAGGCTATATCACACACAATATGTTTTTATGCAGCTGTTAAGGTTTATGACCATGGTGCTATATCACACAATACACTCTTCATACATACAGCAGGTTTGATACTCCGGGCTATATCGCTGTACAATATGTTACATACAGCGAGGTTTAGAAATACCGGCTATAACCATATGTTACTTATAGCAGGTTTTAGTACCACGCTATATCACACAATACTATACACAGCAGGTTTACTGCCCAGGCTATATCACACAATACTATACATAGTCCCAGGTTTACTACCAGGCTATATCACAGAATATGTTACGATACAGCAGGTTTAGTACCACAGGCTATATCACACAATAATCTATACATACAGCAGGTTTAGTACCGAGGCTATATCATACAACAGTATGTTACATACTGCGGGTTTTGGTACCAGGCTATATCACACAATACTATACATATCAGCAGAGTTTACATTACCAGGCTATATCACTAACAATATGTTATGCAGTTACAGGTTTATGACCAGGCTATATCACACAATACCTATACATATCAGGCAGGTTTACTACCAGGCTATATCGCACAATATGTTACATCCATTGCAGTTTTGGGTTTTCAGTCTATTATCACACACTACTATACATACAGCAGGTTTTACTACCAGCTATACACATGTATAACATTATACACACAGCGAGTTTTAGTACCAGGCTTATATCACACAATAAGTTACGGCGAGCAGGTACTAGGCAATCACAATATGTATGCATGCATGTTTTGCTACTCCAGGCTATATCACCCACTGCACTATCCATACAGCAGGTTTAGGACCGGGCTATCTCACACACAATACTCATACAGCAGGTTTAAATTTAGCACATTAATATGTTACATACAGCAGGTTTAGTACCAGGGGCTATATCAACACACAATATGTTACATACAGCAGGTTTACTACCAGGCTATCACACAATATGTTTTCATACAGCAGGTTTACCGAGGCTATATCACACAATACTAAACTTGCTAGCAGGTTTAGTACCAGGCTTCATCACAATACTCATACGATACAGCAGGTTTAGTACCAGGCTATATCACACAATACTAGTACATACAACAGTTTATGTTTAGTACCCGGCATTATATCACAACAATATGTTACATACAGCAGGTCGAATTAGTACCCTATATGACACAATACTATCATACAGCGGGGTACCAGTATATCAAATTACATACAAGGCAGGTTTCAATTTAGCTATATCACACAATACTATACATACAGCAGGTTTGAGTACCGGTGGCTATATCACACAATACTATACATACAGCAGGGTTTAGTACCAGGCTATACTCGCACAATACTATACACGCAGGTTTAGTACCACAATTATATCACACAATACTATACATACAGCAGGTTTGGTACCGGTTATATCACACAATACTATACACGTGCAGCAGGTTTTAGTACCAGGCTATATCACACAATACTATACATTCAGCGGTTAGATTTAGTACCCGGCTATATACAATACTACTACATACAGCAGGTTTAGTACCAGGCTATCACAATACTATACATGCAACAGCAGGTTTAGTACCGGGCAATATATCAAAGAAAATGTAAGGGTTTGGTTTCTACCATAGGGCTATTTGTTACATACATACAGAAGGTTTACTACCAGGCTATATCGTACTGCGAACATGTAAGAAGAGCAGGTTTGCAACTAGGCTATATCACCTGACACATGTTACATACAGCAGTTTTCAGCCGTCTTTTCACACAATGGCGGTGTGTAGTACCGGGCTATAATCACTCAATACTATACATACATCGGGTTTTAGTACCAGGCTATATCACACGCAATACTATATATCCAGAGTTTACTACCAGGCTTGATATCACACAATATGTTACATGCAGGCAGGTTTCGGACCGAGGCTATATCACACAATGCTCATACAACAGCAGGTTTACTACCAGGCTATATCACACAATATGTTACATACAGCGAGGTTTAGTACTTAGGCTATTCACACAGAATATGTTACGTACAGCAGGTTTACCACATGGCTTTGTATCACACAAATACTATACATACAGCAGGTTTAGTACCCGGGCTATATCACACAGTCACTATACATACAGCAGGTTTAGTACCAGGCTAGATCACACAATACTATACATACAGCAGGTTTGTACCAGGCTAGATCACACAATATGTTCTTCGGCAGGTTTAGTACCAGGCTATACCTCACACAATACTATACATACAGCGGTTTTAGTAGCAGGCTATCATCACACAATACTATCATACAGCAGCAGGTTTAGTACCAGGCTTATATCACACAATACTATACATACAGCAGGTTTACTACCAGGCTATACTTCACACAATATGTTACATACTGCAGGTTTAGTACCAGGCTATATCACACAATATGTTGCATACAGCAGGTTTAGTACCAGGCTATATCACACAATACGCCGCTGTATCAGCAGGTTTAGTACCAGGCTATATCCAATACTATACATGCAGCAGTTATGTTTAGTACCGGGCTATATCACACAATACTATATACATACAGCAGGTTTAGTACCAGGCTATATCCAACTACAATACTATATACATACAGCAGGTTTTAGTACCAGGCTATATCACTACAATACTATACATACAGCAGGTTTAGTACTGCAGGCAATATCACACAATACTATACATACAACAAGTAGTTTAGTACCGGTCTACATATCACACAATACTATACATTACGCATATTTAGTGCACCAGGCTATATCACACAATACTATACACATACTGCAAGGTTAAGTACCAGGCTATATCACACAATACTTATGCTGCTGGCTGTAGCGGAGGTTTTTAGTACCAGGCTATATCACACAATACTATACATACAGCAGGTTTAGTACCAGGCTATACTCACACAATACTATTTACTACAGCAGGTTTAGTACCAGGCTATACCACACAATACTATACTACAGCAGGTTTAGTACCAGGCTATATCACACAATACTATACATACAGCAGGTTTAGTACCAGGCTATATCACACACTACTATACATACAGCAGGTTTAGTACCAGGCTATCACAATACTATACACCAGTAGGTTTAGTACCAGGCTATATCACAAATACTATATATACAGCAGGCTTTAGTACCAGGCCATCATCACACAATATGTTACATACTGCAGTGGTTTAGTACCAGGCTATATCACACAATATGTTACATACAGCAGGTTTAGTACCAGGCTATATCACACAATACTATACACAGCAGGTTTAGTACCAGGCTATATCACACAATACTATACATACAGCAGGTTTAGTACTAGGCTATATCACACAATACTATACATGGCAGCACGCTTAGTACCAGACAATATATCCACACAATACTATATGATACAGCAGGTTTAGTACCAGGCTATATCACACAATACTATACACAGCAGGTTTAGTACCAGCCAATATCACACAATACTATAACATACAGCAGGTTTAGCACCAGCCATCACACAATACTAAACATTACAGCAGGTTTAGTACCAGGCTATATCACACAATACTTTACATACTGCAGGCTAAAAGTGCACTGTGCCATATCACATTATAACATATACATACAGCAGGCAGGTTTAGTACTCAGGCTATATCACACAATACTATACATACAGCAGGTTTAGTACCATGTTATTACATTCACACAACACTATACATACAGCAGGTTTAGTACCAGGCCATATACCACATATTAATACTACACATATTGTTAGGTTTAGTACCAGGCTACATATCACACAATACCTATACATTACTGTTATGGTTTAGCACCAGCCTAGTATCACACACTACTATACAGCCAGCAGGTTTAGTACCAGCTATATCACACAATACTATACATACAGCAGGGGTTTAGTACCAGGCTATATCACACAATACTATACATACAGCAGGCTTGTACCTCAGTCTATATCGCCACAATATGTTACATACTGCAGGTTTATACCAGCCTATATCAACACAATAATACTATAAGCATAAAGTGCAGGTATTTACTACTGTGTTTATATCACACAATACTTGCTATTGCCACAAGCAGTGGCTCTAGTGTCTCAGCTATATCACACAACATGTTACATACAGCAGGCTTAATACTGTAATATATTCACACAACACTATACATATATGGTGTTTACTACTAGGCTATATCACACAATATGTTACATGTTACAGGTTTAGTACTAGGCTATATCACATAATATGTTATATTACAGCAGGTTTACTACCAGGCTATATCACAGAATATGCTACATACAGCAGGTTTAGTACCAGGCTATACTTCTGCTAACAATACTATACATACAGCAGGTTTAGTACCTGTTTATATCACACAATATGTTACACACTGCAGTTTAGTACCAGGCTACATTTGCCAAATAATACCATACATTACAGCAGGTTTTACTACCAGGTTATATCATTATTATCAGCAGGTTTGTTGTATATATCAAAGGTCAATACTATACATACAGCAGGTTTACTACCAGGCTATCACACAATATGTTACATACAGCAGGTTTAGTACCAGGCTATATCACACAATATGTTGCATAACAGCAGGTTTAGTACCAGGCTATATCACACAATACTATACATACAGCAGGTTTATTCACCTTTGTACATACTCACACAATACTATACATATATATCAGGTTTAATAACAGGCTATATCACACAATATGTTACATACAGCAGGTTTAGCACCATTATACCACACACAATTATATACAAGGCAGGCTTACTTACCAGGCTATATCACACACTACTGCACATATAGGTTTAGGACCAGGCTATACTGCTAATAAATACTATACATACAGGTTTACTACTAGCTGTATATCACACAATATGTTACATACACAGCAGGCTTTAGTACCAGTGCTATATCACAACAATATGTTACATACATAAGGTTTACTACCATATTACATCACACAACATGTTGCTAATGCAGGTTTAGTGTCAGGCCATCAACAACATCATACATACAGCAGGTTTAGTACCAGGCTATATCACACAATACTTCATACATACAGCAGGTTTAGTACAAGGCTATATCACAAAATACTATACATACAGCAGGTTTAGTAACAGGCTATATCACACAATATGTTACATAAGCAAGGTTTAGTACCAGGTTATATCACTAATAACACTATACATACAGCAGGTTTAGCAATTAGGCTATATCACACAATACTATACATACAGCAGGTTTAGTACCACAGTATTATATCACACAACATGTTGTTATGTTTAGTACCAGGCTATAATTTCACAAAATATTTTATACAGCAGGTTACACCAGGCTATATCACACAATACTATACATACAGCAGGTTTAGTGTCAGGCTATATCACACAATACCATACATACAGCAGTGTTTTGAAAAATTGTTATATAACACAATACTATACATACAGCAGGGGTTTAGTACCAGGCTAGCCATCACAATATTATACATACAGCAGGTTTAGTACCAGGTATACTTCACATACAATACTATACATACAGCAGGTTTAGTACCAGGGGCTATATCACACAAATACTATACATACAGCAGGTTTGTTCACCTAGTAACACATAACACTATACATACAGCAGGAGATTAGTACCAGGCTATATCAACACAATAACCATAAGCACAGCAATAGTACCAGGCTATATCACACAATACTAAGTGACATACAATATGTTTAGTACCAGGCTATATCACAAAATATGTTACATGCTGGCAGGTTTACTACCAGGTTATAATACACAATACCATATTATACAGCAGGTTTACTACCGTTATATCATCACACACATGTTACATACAGCAGTTTCAATACCAGGCTACATCACACAACATGTTACCTGCTGGCAGGTTTATTTCACTTGCATATATCACACAATATGTTACATACAGCATATTTAGTACCAGGCTATATCACACAATATGTTTATTGCACAGCAGGTTTGTAGGTACCAGCCTAGAACACACAATACTGTACATACAGCAGGTTAAGTACCAGGCTATATCACATAATACTATACACAGCAGTTTGAGCACCAGGCTATATCACACAATACCTATACATTACCAGCAGGTTTAGTACCAGGCTATATCAATATAACACTATACATACAGCAGGTTTAGTACCAGGTTATATCACACAATACTATACATAGGCATATTTAGTAACCAGGCTATATCACACAATACTATACATACAGCAGGTTTTGTACCAGTAATATATTTCATGGCTGTCATTAGTATATATACAGTAGGTTCTAGTACCAGCTGCATCACATACACATACAGCAGATTAGTGCACTTAGCTATATCACACAATACTATACATACAGCAGGTTTAGTACCAGGCTATATCACAATAATACTATACATACAGCAGGCTTAGTAAATTAGTATGGTATCACACAATACATATATGCCAGCAGGTTTACTACCAGGCTTATATCACACAATACTACTATACATACTATTATTACCAGGCTATATCACAATATGTTACATACAGCAGGTTTAGTAGCTATATTTCACAGCAATATGTTATTATACAGCAGGTTTGAGTCATTGTATTATATCACACACACAACATACAGCAGGTTTAGAAATTATATTTATATCACAAAATATACTTACATGGCCAGCAGGCTTAGTACCAGGCTTTATCACACAATACTTATATATACAGCATATTTTACTACCAGGCTATATCACACAATATGTTATACAGCAGGTTTGTGAAATCAGGTTACATCAAACAATATATACACACAGCAGGTTTCCTACTAGGCTATATATCCACCACAATATGTTGGTATACAGCAGGTTTAGTTACAGGCTATATTGCACAATATGTTACATAAACAGCAGGTTTACCACCAGCCTGTATCACACAATACTTATAATTCACAGCAGGTTTAGTACCACAGGCTAAACCACACAATACTTACATAATACAGGCAGGCTTAGTGTTCAGGCTATATCACACAATACTATACATACAGCAGGTTTAGTGGTAGGCTATATCACACAATACTATAACACATGCAGGTTTAGCACCAGGCTATATTTCTAATACTATAAGTTACAGCAGGTTTATCATCAGGCTATATCACACAATATGTTACATACTGCAGGTTTAGAAAATTATGGGCTATATCACACAAAATGTTACATACAGCAGGTTTAGTACCAGGTAATATATCACACACAATACTATACATACAGCAGGTTTAAATTAAAAGGCTATCACACACACTATACATGCGGCAGGCTGAAAATAAGGCTATATCACACACAATACTATACATACAGCAGGTTTAGTACCAGGCTATATCACACAATACTATATACAGCAGGTTTACTGGGCATCAGGCTAGTATCACACAATACTATATATGGGCAGGTTTAGCACCAGGCTATATCACACAATATCATACATACAGCAGGCTTTATACCAGCTATATCACACAATACTATACATACAGCAGGTTTAGTACCAGGCTAACCACACAATACTATGCTAGTTAGCAGGTTTAGTACCTGAGGCTATATCACAATATCATGTTACAGCAGGTTTACTACCAGGTTATATCACACAGTACCATGCAGCAGGTTTAGTACCAGGCTACATCACACAATACGTGCCAGGCGGTTTAGTACCAGGCTATATCACCAATATGTTGGCACATTTGCAGGTTTAGTACCAGGCTGCGGTCACACAAAAATGTTACATACAGCAGGTTTAGGTGTTCTTGAGTTATATCACACATGTTATACATACAGCAGGCTTGTACTAAAATAGGTTTATTTCACACACACTACATATGGTAGTTTAGTACCAGGCTATATCACACAACATTATATGGTAAGTTTTGTACAGCTTTGAAACACACAATACTACAAGCACATACAGCAGGTTTAAATTAGTTATAGACGCACACAACACTATACATATGTAGGTTTATATTACTGTACTATATCATTACTACCATATATAGCAGCAGGGTTTAGTACCAGTTACATCACACTATACACACAGGTTTAGTACCAAACATATCACACAATATGTTCCATACAGCAGGTTTTAGTACTCAGCTATATCACACAATATTGTTATATATGTGGTTTTACTACCAGGTTATATCACACAATACTATGCATGCAGCAGGCGAAAATTCAGGCCATATCACACAATAACCATGCATATGCGTATTAGGTACCAGGTACATATCACACAATACATACATACAGCAAGGTTTAGTACCAAGCTATATCACACACATTTATACATACAGTATGTTTAGTACCAGGCTATATCATTACTAAATACTATACATAAAGGTTTAGTACCAGGCTATATCAGTAATTACTTAAATGTTATGTGTTTATTACCAGGCTATATCACACAATACCATATATGTTAAAGTTATATTTAGTACCAGGCCATATCACACAATACTATGCACACAGCAGGTTTAGTACCAGCCTATATCACACAAATATCCAAATATGTGGTTTAGTAAGTATTAAGATCACACAATATATGTTGGCATACGCTACTAACAAAGTATACTCACACAATACTATACATGCAGCAGGCTCTTAGTACCAGGCTACGTATCACACAATACTATTTACTAAGCAGTGATAGTCTAGTACCAGTCCTATATCACACAATACCATATACAGCAGTATTATGCACCAGGCTATATCACACACTATGTGCAGACAGCAGAGCAGTTTATACCAGATACCAATACTCATACACACAGCAGGTTTACTACCAGGCTACAGGCATCACACAATATGTGTTACATACTGTAGCCTTAGTACCGTATCACAGAATATGGTAAGCTATGTATAGTTGACAAAAGTGACAGGGCACAATATGTTACAGTGATAGTGCAATAATCAAGCTAACGATGGCATAGGATAGATACGTAATACACAATAGCATATGCAGATATTGTGCAGGTTTAGGCACCAGGCTTATATCGCACAATATGTTATGAAGTAACCACTGGTGGCTATATCACGATGCTCACAAGGTTGCAGAAGGGCTGTTATGGGTTTAGTACCAGCCAGATCGCTCAATATGGTTGCATGCAGGCAGATTTAGGACCTGGCTATACTGCCACAATATGTTACACACAGCAGTATATTATACATTACGTTGTATCTCTCAATATCTTCATACAGCGAGAATAGCACCAGACTGTATCAACAGCATTACGCACATAACAGCAGGTTTAGCACCAGCTTTCACCAACACTATACATACAGCAGAATGAGATTGCAGGCTATCACTACAACACGTTACATGCAGCTATGGGATAATTGTGTCAGCACACCTGTGTCACACTCAACACACAGCAGGTTTTAGCACCGTAGAATATATCGACACAACAGCTATAGGGTTTCACTACCAGGCTACGCATCAAAATATTGGCTTGTAGGCAGGTTTATACCACAGCTATATCACACAACTGTCACAGGCAGGTCGAAAATTAACCATCACCAACTACACATACAAAGAGGTTTATACCAGCTATACTGCCACACAACACTTACATACAGGTTTATACCAGGCCATATCACACAATACTACAGCACAGCAGGTTTAATACCAGCTATATCACAAATGTCACTACTACAGACATAGCAGGTTTAGTACCAGACTATGTCACACTATATAAGGTTACAGGTTATAATTGGCAATGCAGTGCTACATCACAGTCACCCTATACATGCGCAGGCTTAGTACCAGCCTATAATTACACAAAACTGCAGCAGGTTTAGTACCAGGCTATAAACACACACAATATGCTTAATACAGCAGGCCGGTATTACCAGGTGTATCACAAAATACTATGCATTACAGCAGGCTTAATCCAGGCCACACACTCACAATACTATACACACAGCAGGCTTCAGCACCAGCTACATCACACAACACTATACAACAGCAGGCTTAGAGTACCGGTCACACAATAACTGTTACATAGTTGCTATAGCCTACCACAGGCCATGCATCACAACAATACTATACTACAGCAGGTTTAGTACCAGGCTATATCACACAATATGAATACATACAAGGTTTACCCCCATGGCTATATCACAAATACATTTATAACAGCAGGTTTAGTACCAGTATATCAAACAATATGTTACATACAGATGTTTAGTACCAGGCTATATCACACTAATGACTATACGTACACAGCAGGTTTACATTGCTCACCAGCCTACATCACACAATATGTTGGCCAGCAGGTCTAGAATACCAGGCTAATCACAAAATACCATACAGCGAGTTTATGTTAACTCAGAAATATCACCCTCAATATGTTACATAGCAGGCTTAGTACCAGGCTATCTCACACAATACCATACATATATATATTTAGTACCATTGAGCTTACATCACATTACCAATGCTCATATATACACAGGTTTACTACCAGGCTTACATCACACAACATGTCACATATCAATATTAATGACAACGCTGTTCATAGGTTTTACTACCAGGCAATATAGCCCACAATATGTTACATACAGCAGGTTTGTGAAATTGCGCCAAAATAAATTGCACAATACAGCATACAGCAGGTTTTACCACCAGGCTATATCACACTAATACTATAACTGCACGCAGGTTTAGTACCAGGCTATACTTAAATACTATACATACAGCAGGTTTAGTACCAGCTATATGCCAGCCACAATATGTTAGCATTGTTACAGTTTAGTACCAGGCCATAACACAACACTTCATATATATGGCGGTGTTTAGTAGCAGTAATGTTCTCATATTAAACCATACATGCAGCAGGTTCTTATAATATCACAGCAATACCATATACATACAGCAGGTTACATACCAGGCTATATCACACAATTGTTATATACTGTGGTTTAGTACCAGGTATATATCACAATAAAATGTTGAATACGGCGGTGGTTTAGTGCCAGGCTATATCACAAATACTATACATAAGAAGCAGGTTTGAAATAGGCTATATCACACAATACTATACATACAGCAGAGTTTAGCGAACAGTATTGAATCACACTACTACTGCAGCATACAGCTAGGCTCTTAGTACCAGGCTATATCACACAATACTATACATACAGCAGAGTTTACTTACCACAGGCTTATATCACACACAATACTATACATACAGCATAGGTTTAGTACCAGGCTTATAACACACAACACTATACTCACAGCAGGTTTGAAAGTACCCGTATCACACATTTAACACTATATATACAGCAGGTTTTAGTACCAGGCCATATCACACAGTCACTATAACACACAGCAGGTTTAGCACCAGGCTATACTCACACAATATGTTACACACAGCAGGTTTAATACCAGGCTTGTACCACACAACACTTACACATGCAGCAGGTTTAGTAACCAGGCTATATCACACAATACTATACATACAGCAGGGTTTAGTACCAGGCTATATCACACAACATGTTACATACTGCAGTTTAGTACCAGGCTATATCACACAAAATGTCACATACAGCAGGTTTAAAGAATACCAGGCCTATATCAAAAAAAAAAAAAAAAAAAAAAAACACAAATACTCAGAAGGATGGTTTAGCGCACCAGCTATATCACACAACACTATGCACATGTAAGGTTTAATGTATACATCACACAATACTACATACAGCAGGCTCTAGAACCAGACTATACTCACACGATACTATGCTATTAGCAGCAGGTTTAGTACCAGGCTGTACCACACAATACTATACACATATGTTAGGTAGCTTACTTACCAGGCTATATCATCACACAACACTATACATTACGGCAGGCTTAGCAATACCAGTATATCACAATACTATACACAGCAGGTTTAGTACTGTGCCTTATATCACACAATAGGTTCCATAAGCAGTTATGTTTAGGTACCAGGCTATATCACACAATATGTTACATACAGCAGGTTTACGACCAGCTATATCACACACAATACTATACATGCAGAGGTTTAGTACCAGATTATTATCATACACAATACTATACATTACAGCAGGTTTAGTACCAGGCTATATCACACAATAATAAGTCACATCTCAGCAGGTTAACTACCAGGCTATATCTCACAACACTATACATACAGCAGGTCGCAATTGGTGGCTATATCACAACAATATGTTACATATGCGTATTTAGGACCCGGCTATGTCACACAATATGTTACAAGCAGTTTAGTAAGTGTATATATCACACAACATGTTGTGCATACAGCAGGTTTAGCACCAGTATATCACATTATTACTATACACGCAGCAGGTTTAGTACCAGGCTGTATCGCACAATACTATACGTAAGTTTATGCCAAGGCTATACACACCCATGTACATACAGTGCAGGTTTAGTACCAGGCTATATCACACAATACCACACATACACAGAGCAGGTTTAGCACCAGTATTACATCATTACGCTATACTACATAGCAGTATTACAGGTTTACTTACCTAGGCTATATCACACAACAATATACATATAGCAGGTTTTAGTACCAGTGCTATATCACACAATACTATACACAGCAGGGTTTAGTACCAGGCTATATCACACACAATATGTTACATGCTCAGGTTTAGTACCAGGCTTACATCACACAATACTATATCATACAGCAGGTTTAGAACCATGGCTATATCACTAAATACTATACATATAGCAGGTTTATACCAGGCTATATCACACAATACTATAGCATACAGCAGGTTTAGTACCGGTGGCTATATCACACAATACTATACTAAGCAGGTTTACTACCAGTGGTTATATCACACAATACATGCAAAGGTTTACTACCAGGCTATATATCACACAATACTACATACAGGTTTAGTACCAGGCAAATCACAACATACATAAAGCAGGTTTAGTACCAGGCTACACCACACAATACTATACATACAGCAGAGTTTAGTACCAGGCTATATCACACAATACTATACATACAGCAGGTTTTAGGTACAGGGTTATATCACACAATATGTTACATACAGCAGGTTTACGACCAGGCTATAATCACACAATACGACATGCTATGGTTTAGTACCAGGCTATATCACACAACTACAACAGCAGGTTTAGTACCGGTGCTATGTCACACAATATGTTACATAGGCTGCAGGTTTAGACTTCAGGCTATATCACACAATACTATACATGCAGCAGGTTTAGAAGGAGTATATCACGAACAATAACCATACATACAGCAGGTTTAGTACCAGGCTATATCACACAATACCATACACATACAGCAGGTTTAGTACCAGCCTATATCACACAATACTAACATACAGCAGGTTTAGTACCAGGCTTATAACACAGCAACACCATACAAGCAGGTTTAGTACCAAGGCTATATCACACAACTTCATGGAGCAGGTTTAGTACCAGGCTATATCACAAATACTATACATACAGGGTATGAAAAGTACCTGGCTATATCACAGCCAATACTATACATACAGCAGGTTTAGGTACCAGGCTATATCACACATCCATGTTACATACAGCAGGTGTAGTACCAGGCTATACTCACACAATACTATACATATCAGCAGGCTTAGTACCAGGCTATATCACACAATACTATATATACAGCATGTTTAGCCACAAGGCTATATCACACAATATAAAGTTACATACATTAGGTTTAGGACCAGGCTATAACACACAATACTATACATAACAGCAGGTTTACTACCAGCCTATATCACACAATATGTTACATACAGGCAGGCTTAGTACCAGGCTATATCACAGCAATATGTTACAACTGCAGGTCAGTACAGGCTATATCACACTGAAAATGTTACATACAGGCAGGTTTAGTACGTATATCACACAATACTATATATTTACAGCAGGTTTAGTACCAGGCTATATCACACAATACTATACAACAGCAGGTTTAGATACCGGCTATATCACCAACCTATAACATACAGCAGGTTTAGGCATCACCTATCTCACACAACACTATACATTGCAGCAGGTTTAGTACCAGGCTATATCACATCAATAATCTATAACACACTACAGCAGGTTTACTACCAGGCTATATCACACAAACTATACATACAGCAGGTTTAGCACCAGGCTATATCACACAATACTATGAGCACACAGCAGGTTTAGATACCTATATCACACAATATGTTCCATACAGCAGGCTTTATCAGGCTATATCACACAATATGTTACATACATTACTACAGGCTATATCACACAATACTCATGCAGGTTAGAATACCACACAATACTAACATACAGCAGGTTTATACCAGGCTATATAACACAATACTATACATACGGCAGGTTTAGCACCAGGCTAGTAACACACACAATATGTTACATACGGCAGGTTTAGTACCAGGTTATTTCACACAATACTATACATACAGCAGGTTTACTACCAGGCTATACACACAATATGTTATATACTGCAGGTTTAGTACCAGGCTAGATCACATGTTACATACAGAGGTTTAGTGCCAAGCATACATCACACACTATGTTACATACAACAGGTTTACTACCAGGCTATATCACACAACACTATAAATACATGTCAGATTTAGTACCAGCTACATATCACAGCACTACTATACATACAGCAGTTTAGGGACCAGCTATATATCACACAATAAGTTGATACAAAGCAGGCTAACTACCAGGCTATATCACACAACACTATACAAGATACAGCAGGTTTATACCACAGGCTATATCACACAATATGTTACATATAAGCAGGCTTTGACCACCAGGCTACATCACACAATTGTTACGATGAGCAGGCTTAGTACCAGGCTATATCACAACATATTTATACATACAGCAGGTTTAGTACCAGGCTATTCACAACAATACTATACATACAGTGCAGGTTTAGTACCAGGCTATATCACAACAATACTATACATACAGCAGTGGTTTACTACCAGCTATATATCACACAATACTATACATACAGCAGGTTTAGTACCAGCTATACCACACAATACTATGCATCTACAGCAGGTTTAGTACCAGCCTATATCACACAATAATATGTTCCATACAGCAGTGGGTTTAGTACCAGCTATACACACACAACAGCAGATTTACTACACAGGCTATATCACACAATACCATACATGCAGCAGGTTTAGTACCACAGGCTATATCACACAATACTATAAGCATACAGCAGGTTTAGTACAAAGGGGCCATATCACACAATATGTTACATTCAGCAGGTTAACTAACCAGGCTATATCAAAAATACTATACATCACCAGCAGGTTTAGCATCATCAGGCTATATCACAAATATGCTTGGCATACAGTAGATTTAGGACTGGCATTATATCACACACAATATGTTATATATACAGGTTTTAGTACTTAGATTATATCACACAATATGTTACATACAGCAGGCTTAGTGTACCAGGCTATATCACACAATACTATACATACAGGGTTTAGTACCAGGCTGTATCACAAATACTATACATACAGCACGATTAGTACCAGGCTATATCATTCAATACGCTACATACAGCAGGTTTAGTACCAGGCTATATCACACAATATGTTGCACAATACAGCGGTTTAGTACCAGGCTATATCACACAATACCATACATACAGCAGGATTAGTACCAGGCTATATCACACAATACCAACATACAGCAGGTCTAGTACCAGGCTATACTCAAACAATACATACTATACAGCAGGTTTAGTACGGTATATATCACACAATGCTGTTACATACAGCAGGTTTAGTACCAGGCTATATCCAATACTATATGATACGCAGGCTTACTACTGTACACAATGCAACTGCAGCAGGTTTATACCAGGTGTATATCAATTGTCACTATTCATTCAGCAGGTTTAGTACCAGGCTATATCACTACTAATATGTTACATACAGCGGTAATTAGTACGTAGACTATATCACTAATATGTTACATTACAGCAGGTTTAGTACTACAGGCTATGTCGCAACAGTGTTACAAGCAGGTACATACCGGTATATGACAAACACTATGCCAGCAGGTTTAGTACTATTATCACACAATATGTTACATACAGCAGATTAGTCGGACCCAGGCTGATCTCACACAATATGTTACATGCAGTATAGTATAGTACCAGGCTATATCACACAATATGTTACATACAGCAGGTTTAGTACCAGTGCTATATCAACATACAGCAGGCTTATACCACAGCCATCACACAATACCATATACATACAGCAGGTTTAGTACCAGGCTATATCATTCAACACTGCTACATACAGCAGGTTTGAAATGGCTATATCACACAATATGTTACACACAGCAGGTTTAGTACTACAGGTTCATCACAATACTATACAGGCAGTGGATTAGTACCAGGCTATATCACACAATACCAAGCATACGCAGCAGGTTTAGTACCAGGCTATACTGCACATGAAAGGCAGGTTTAGTACCAGGCTACTGTAATATGTTGCTGCATACAGCAGGTTTAGTACCAGGCTATATCACACAATACTATGTACAGGCAGGCTTGTTACTACCAGGCTGGTATCACACAATACTATACATACAGGGTTTAGTACAAAAATTAAAAGGCTATTTTATCACACAATACTATTCATTCAGCAGGTTTAGTAGCAGTATGCTATATCACACAATATGTTACATGCTACAGCAGGTTTAGTACCAGCCTACATCACACAAATATGTCACATTACAGCAGGTTTAGTACCAGGCTATATCACACAATACTATACATACAGCAGTTTTAGTACCAGGCTATAATATCACACAATACTAGTACAGCAGTGTTTACTACATACTAGTATCACACAATTACTATACACAGAGCAGGTTTAGTACCAGGCTATATCACACAATACTATTCATAAAGCAGGTTTAGTACCATTGGCTATATCACACAATATGTTACATACTGGAGGTTTAGTACCAGGCTATATCACACACATACGAACATTCAGCAGATTTAGTACCAGGCTATATCACACAATATGTTACATTACAGCAGGTTTAGTACCAGGCTTTATATCACACAATATGTTCACATACAGCTGGTTTAGTACCAGGCTATATCACACAATACTATACATACAGCAGGTTTAAGACCAGGCTATATCACACAATACTATACATACAGCAGGTTTACTACCAGGCTTCCATATATCACACAATACCCTTTATAGCAGGTTTAGTACCAGGCTATATCACACAATATGTTCCATACAGAGGTTTAGTACCAGGCTATATCACACAATATGTTACATACAGCAGGTTTACTACCAGGCGTTATATCACACAATACTATACATGCAGCAGGTTTAGTAAGTCCGGGCTATATCACACAATACTATACATACAGCAGGTTTAGTACCAGGCTATATCACACAATATGTTACATACAGCGGGTTTAGTACCAGGCTATATCACACATTATGTTACATACAGCAGGTTTAGTATCCAGGCTATATCACACAATACTATACATACAGCAGGTTTAGTACCAGGCTATATCACACAATACTATACATAGAGCAGGTTTAGGACCAGGCTATATCACACAACCATGTTACATACAGCAGGTTTAGTACCAGGCTATATCACACAATACTATACATACAGCAGGTTTAGTACCAGGCTATCACACAATACTATACATACAGCAGATTTACTACCAGGCTATTATCACACAATACTATACACAAGAGCAGGTTTAGTACCAGGCTATATCATCATATGTTCCATACAGCAGGTTTAGTACCAGGCTATATCACACTTTTAATATAAGTTACATACAGCAGGTTTAGTACCAGGCTATATCAAACAACTACTATACATAAGCAGTTTAGTACCGGCTATATCACACAATACTATACATACAGCAGTTTACTACCAGGCTATATCAAACAATACTATACACACAGCAGGTTTAGACCAGGCTATATCACACAATATGTTCCATACAGCAGGGTTTAGTACCAGGCTATATCACACAATATGTTGCATAACAGCAGGTTTACTACCAGGCTATATCACACAATACTATACATGCAGCAGGTTTAGTACCAGACTATATCACACAATACTATACATACAGCAGGTTTAGTACCAGGCTATATCACACAATACTATACATACAGCAGGTTTAGTACTAGGCCATATCACACAATATGTTTTATACAGCAGGTTTAGTACCAGGCTATATCACACAATACGCTACATACAGCAGGTTTAGTACCAGGCTATGCACACAATATGTTACATAACAGCAGGTTTAATTACCAGGCTATATCACACAATACTATACATGCAGCAGGTTTAGTACCAGGCTATATCACACAATATGTTACACTACAGCAGGTTTAGTACCAGGCTATATCACACAATACTATACATACAGCAGGTTTAGTACCAGGCTATATCACACAATACTATACATAGAGCAGGTTTAGGACCAGGGCTATATCACACAATATGTTACATACAGCAGGTTTACTACCAGGCTATATCACACAACACTATACATACAGTAGCGGTGTTTAGTACCAGGCTATATCACACAATACTGTTACATACAGCAGATTTAGGACCAGGCTATATCACACAATATGTTACAACAGCAGGTTTAGTACCAGGCTATATCACACAATATGTTACATACAGAGGTTTAGTACCAGGCTATATCACACAATACTATACATACAGCAGGTTTGAGTACCAGGCTATCACACAATACTATACACTACAGCAGGTTTAGTACCAGGCTATATCATTCAATACGTTACATACAGCAGGTTTAGTACCGAGGCTATATCACACAATATGTTACATACAGCAGGTTTAGTACTTAGGCTATAATCACACAATACTATACATACAGCAGGATTAGTACCAGGCTATATCATACAATACTATACATACTGCAGGTTTAGTACCAGGCTATATCAACACAATACTATACATACAGCAGGTTTAGTACCAGGCTATATCACACAATATGTTACATACAGGCAGGTTTAGTACCAGGCTATATCACACAATACTATACATACAGCAGGTTTACTACCAGGCTATATCACACAATACTATACATACAGCAGGTTTAGTACCAGGCTATATCACACAATACTATACATACAGCAGGTTTAGTACCAGGCTATATCACACAATATGTTACATACAGCAGGTTTACTACCAGGCTATATCACACAATATGTTACACACAGCAGGTTTAGTACCAGGCTATATCACACAATATGTTACATACAGCAGATTTAGGACCAGGCTATATCACACAATATGTTACATACAGTAGGTTTAGTACTAGAGCTATATCACACAATATGTTACATACAGCAGATTTAGGACCAGGCTATATCACACAATATGTTACATACAGCAGGTTTAGTACAGGCTATATCACACAATATGTTACATACAGCAGGTTTAGTACCAGGCTATATCACAATACTATACATACAGGGTTTAGTACCAGGCTTGTATCACACAATACTATACATACAGCGGTTTAGTACCAGGCTATATCACACAATATGTTACATACACGCAGGTTTACTACCAGGCTATATCACACAACATGTTACATACAGCAGGTTTAGTACCAGAGCTTATATCACACAATACGCTACATACAGCAGGTTTAGTACAGGCTATATCACACAATATGTTACATACTGAGGTTTAGTACCAGGCTATATCACACAATATGTTACATACAGCAGGTTTAGGACCAGGCTACTATCAAACAATCATATTACATACAGGGTACTTACACCAGGCTATATCACACAATATGTTACATACAGCAGGTTTAGTACCAGGCTTATATCACACAATATGTTACATACAGCAGGTTTACCACCAGGCTATATCACACAATTATGTTACATACGAGCAAGGTTTAGTACCAGGCTATATCACACAATACTATACATACAGCAGGTTTACTACCAGGCTATATCACACAATACTATACATACAGCAGGTTTAGTACCAGGCTATATCACACAATATGTTACATACAGCAGGTTTAGTACCAGGCTATATCACACAATACTACTTTATACAGCAGGTTTACTACCAGGCTATATCACACAATACTATATATACGGGTTTAGTACCAGGCTATATCACACAATACTATTCATTCAGCAGGTTTAGACCAGGCTATATCACACAATATGTTACATACAGCAGGTTTAGTACCAGGCTATACACACAATATGTTACATACAGCAGGTTTAGTACCAGGCTATATCACACAATCACTATACATACAGCAGGTTTAGTACCAGGCTATATCACACAATACCTATACATACAGCAGGTTTACTACCAGGCTATATCACACATTACTATATCACAGAGCAGGTTTAGTACCAGGCTCATATCACACAATATGTTCCATACAGCAGGTTTAGTACCAGGCTATATCACACAATATGTTACATACAACATGGTTTAGTACCAGGCTATATCACACAATACTATACACATTACAGCAGGTTTAGTACCAGGCTATATCACACAATACTATACATACAGCAGGTTTACTACCAGGCTATATCAAACAATACTATACACACAGCAGGTTTAGTACTAGGCTATATCACACAATATGTTCCACTACAGCAGGTTTAGTACCAGGCTATATCACACAATATGTTACATACAGCAGGTTTACTACCAGGCTATATCACACAATACTATACATGCAGCAGGTTTAGTACCAGGCTATATCACACAATACTATACATACAGCAGGTTTAGTACCAGGCTATATCACACAATACTATACATACAGCAATTTTTAAGTACCAGGCTATATCACACAATATGTTACATACAGCATGGGTTGTTCCTGAGCTATATCACACTATACGCTTACATACAGCAGGTTTAGTACCAGGCTATATCACACAATATTTAACATACAGCAGGTTACTACCAGGCTATATCCACACAATATTATACATGCAGCAGGTTTTAGTACCAGGCTATATCACAAAATATGTTACATACAGTAGGTTTAGTACCAGGCTATATCACACAATACTATACATACAGCAGGTTTAGTACCAGGCTATATCACACAATACTATACATAGACCAGGTTTAGGACCAAGGCTATATCACACAATATGTTACATACAGCAGATTTAGGACCAGGCTATATCACACAATATGTTACATACAGCAGGTTTAGTACCAGGCTATATCACACAATATGTTACAGCATACAGCAGGTTTAGTACCAGGCTATATCACACAATTTGTACTATACATACAGCAGGTTTAGTACCAGGCTGTATCACACAATAATACATACAGCAGGTTTAGTACCAGGCTATATCATTCAATACGTTACATACAGCAGGTTTAGTACCAGAAGCTATATCACACAATATGTTCATACAGCAGGTTTAGTACCAGGCTTATATCACACAATACTATACATACAGCAGGATTAGTACCAGGCTATATCACACAATACTATACATACATCAGGTTTAGTACCGGACATATCACACAATATAAATATACAGCAGGTTTAGTACCAGGCTCATATCACACAATATGTTACATACAGCAGGTTTAGTACCAGGCTATATCACACAATACTATACATACAGCTGGTTTTACTACCAGGCTATATCACACAATACTATACATACAGCTTAGGTTTAGTACCAGGCTATATCACACAATACTATACATACAGCAGGTTTAGTACCAGGCTATATCACACAATATGTTACATACACGCAGGTTTACTACCAGGCTATATCACACAATATGTTACATACAGCAGGTTTAGTACCAGCTATATCTACACAATATGTTACATACAGCAGATTTAGGACCAGGCTATATCACACAATATGTTTCATACAGCAGGTTTAGTACCAGGCTACTCCACACAATATGTTACATAAGCAGATTTAGGACCAGGCTATATCACACAATATGTTACATACAGCAGGTTTAGTACCAGGCTATATCACACAATATGTTACAGTAGCAGGTTTAGTACCAGGCTATATCACACAATACTTATACATACAGCAGGTTTAGTACCAGGCTGTATACACAATACTATACGCACACAGCAGGTTTAGTACCAGGCTATATCACACCAAACATGTTATATACAGCATGGTTTACTACCAGGCTATATCACACAATATGTTACATACAGCAGGTTTAGTACCAGCTATATACACACAATACGCTACAGCAGGTTTAGTACCAGGCTATATCACACAATATGTTACATACTTTGCAAGGTTTAGTACCAGGCTATATCACACAATATGTTACATACAGCAGGCTTAGGACCAGGCTATATCAAACAATACTAACTACATACAGCAGGTTTACTACCAGGCTTTATCACACAATATGTTACATACAGCAGGTTTAGTACCAGGCTATATCACAAAATATGTACATACAGCAGGTTTACCACCAGGCTATATCACACAATATGTTACATACAGCAGGTTTAGTACCAGGCTATATCACACAATACTATACATACAGCAGGTTTACTACCAGGCTATATCACACAATACTATACATACAGCAGGTTTAGTACCAGGCTATATCACACAATATTTAATACAGCAGGTTTAGTACCGAGGCTATATCACATGTTATACATAACAGCAGGTTTACTACCAGGCTGTATCACACAATATGTTACATACAGCAGGTTTAGCATCAAGGCTATTCACACAATATGTTACATACAGCAGGTTTACTACCAGGCTATATCACACAATATGTTACGCAGCAGGTTACTACCGGCTATATCACACATACTATACATACAGCAGGTTTACTACCAGGCTATATCACACAATATGTTACACATACAGCAGGTTTGGACCAGCATATCAAAACAATACTATACACCAGTTTTACTACCAGGCTATATCACACAATATGTTACAT